>NC_086325.1:87739925-88039925 GCF_036172605.1 Pelobates fuscus | reverse complement strand
TGGCCCTGCGACTCTCTCAATCCACCAACCCCCCAATTACGCCCAACCCCCAATCACACTGACATATTGACACATACACACACAGACAGACATATTAAAACATTCACAGATACATACTGACACACACATACACTGACACACAAATATATACTGGCAAACATATTGACACACATTCAGACATACTGACATACACACAGACGCACATACATACACACACAGACACATACACTGACAGATATACTGACACACATACAGACACATACACTGACAGACGTATTGACACACACACACACACAGACATGCTGACACACACAGGCATACTGACATACACACAGACACACTGACACACACACCGGCATACTGACATACACACAGACATACTGACACACAGACATACACACATACAGTGACAGATGTACTGACACACACACATACACTGACAGAAATACTGACACACACACACACACACTGACAGAAGTATTGACACACACACACAGACATGCTGACACACACACACTGACAGAAGTATTGACACACACACACAGACATGCTGACACACACAGGCATACTGATATACACACACAGACACACTGAAACACAGACAGACATACTGACACACACACAGACAGAAATACTGACACACACAGACATACTGACACACAGACAGAAATACTGACACACACACACAAACATACTAACATACATTTAGCCACCCTCCAACCACCCTTACCTTTTCTGGAGGGTGGTTTCCCTGGAGTCCAGTGGCAGGCTGAGGCAGTTGGGAGTTCCACTCTGAAACTCCCCTCCTCCCTGCCTTTCTCCTCCTGTGCGGCTCTAATCTCCGGTGGGAGGAAGTGACGCGCGGCACTCACTTCCTCCCAGCCGGCTGCCAAACAGGAAGGGGCCCGGTCGCGCTGTCTAAGCGTAACAGCGCCCGACTGGGCCCCTGCTGGCACATGCCCACCGGGTGGCCCTTTGTGCATGGGCCACCCGGGGGCCCTCTTTAGCATGCGGGATGTTGCGGCTCTTTGCAGCCGCACTGCCGGGTCCAAGGGGGGCTGCGCAAATCGCGGGGCCCACGGAAGAAGCTGCTCTGGGGCCCCCCAGGAGCAACTGGGCCCGGGGCAGCTGCCCCGTTTGCCCCGCGCTAAAGACGGCCCTGAATAGAAGGGAAAAAGATAAGAATATTTATTAAATATATAATATATATAAATGTAGAATTTTTTTTTACTATTCCTTTTTTAGCTGTTAGTTGCTTCTCACTTGATCTGTGAATAAAAAAAACATTTGGCGACTGCCACCTGTCCATCAATCATCTGTTTTTCTTATTGATCATGGTTTTTGTATTTTTAATTTGCTATGGGCGGAACTCTGAATCACAAATTAAACAAATATGCTTGTCCATTGCGTGAGTTGTTTGTTCAGTTATATGTTCATATGGCACTTCAGAGTTGTGGAATTCAGACAACCTGTTAAATAGAGATCAGGAAAGAGGTTCAGCGCTGATAGGAAACCAGGGAATATGACAACAAGGCAGCACGCCTATAAAAAAGGGGAATCCCCTCTGAACCCCTTAGAATACAATGGAAATAAAAGAATGAATAAGGGTGCACCTAAAACAAGTGGAAATAAAATAGTATAACATTTTTTGAAAATAACTGGAGAGTAGTGATGTCGCGAACACGAAATATTCGGTTCGTGAATGTCAGGATCGGGACAGGGATCCAACACGCAGAGTACAGACAGTAGAAAGGTACGTATACCGGACCTTAGAATGGCCGGACTAACGTACGGAGATATAGAGAATGGTCAAAGACAAGCCGAGGTCGAGGGAACGAGAAGACAGGTAAGCGAGGAACAAGCCGGGTCAAAGGGTAATAGAGATAAGCAGAGTAATACAAACAAGCCGGCTCGGAACCAAAAGGATAACTGGAATACAAGAGCGCTGGGTGACTAGACAGGCTAGAACCACGACAGGGCAATGAGCAAATGGAAGAAGCACTGTTAAATACCCTGGCTCAGGAGAGTAGACACGCCTCCGACGAGTCCTGATTAGTCTCCAGACAATTGAGTGACAGGTCGGTCCGGGTTGGGTCATGACGTCGACTGCTGGGCGTCGTGTTACAAAAGGAAGTGGATCCCTCGCGGCCGGCGTGTAAATGACCGGGAGGACCGCGAGGAACGGAGGAAACAGCCCTTCTGGACGGATAAACTTCTAAGTCTCTACCTCTCTCAGAGGTAGAGACCTCAGGTACCCTGACAGTACCCCCCCTCTCAGATACGCCCACCGGGCGGAAGGAACCGGGACGAGATGGGAAGCGGGAGTGAAACGCCCTGCGGAGGCGAGGAGCATGAACATCCTCTTGAGGTACCCAACTCCTCTCCTCAGGACCATATCCTTTCCAGTCGACCAGATATTGTACTCTCCCCCGGGATATTCGAGAATCGATGATAGAGTTGACCTCATACTCCTCCTGACCCTTCACCTGAACAGAGCGAGGAGAGGATACCGTGGAGGAAAATCTGTTGCAGACTAGCGGTTTCAGCAATGAAACATGAAAGGAGTTAGGGATGCGTAAGGCAGATGGGAGAGCTAGACGATACACAACTGGGTTAATTCTAGTCAGAACCCTGTAAGGTCCAATATAACGAGGCGCGAACTTCATGGAAGGTACTTTTAAACGAATGTTTCTAGTACTTAGCCATACTCTATCGCCTGGAACAAAAACCGGAGCCGACCTTCTACGTTTATCAGCGTGTTTCTTAACCAGCATAGAATTGTGCAGAAGAATTTGTCGAGTCTGATCCCACAACTTCCTCAAATTGGCAACATGAACATCAACCGACGGTACCCCTTGGGAAGGAGAAACCGAGGGAAGAATGGATGGATGAAAGCCATAATTCATGAAGAAGGGGCTTGAATGAGTAGAATCGCAAACGAGATTATTGTGCGCGAACTCCGCCCAAGGAATCAAACCGACCCAATCGTCCTGGTGTTCGGAAACAAAACAACGTAAATATTGTTCAATCTTTTGGTTGGTGCGTTCAGCAGCTCCGTTAGACTGAGGATGATAGGCGGAAGAGAAATTCAATTTGATACCCAGTTGAGAGCAGAAGGATCTCCAAAAACGAGAAACAAATTGGGAACCTCTGTCAGATACAATTTGGGAGGGTATCCCATGTAAACGAAAAATCTCCCTTGCGAATATCTCTGCCAACTCGGGAGAAGATGGAAGTTTAGGCAGAGGAACGAAGTGAGCCATCTTGGTGAATCTGTCAACCACGGTGAGGATAACAGTCTGTTTTTTAGATATAGGTAAATCGACAATAAAGTCCATAGCCAAGCAGGACCAGGGCTTTTCTGGAACCTCTAAGGGATGCAGAAATCCACATGGAAGCGTATGAGGTTGCTTGGTCTTAGTACAAACCTCACACGCACCGATGAAATCTTTGATATCCCTACGTAAAGCAGGCCACCAGAAGTCTTTGGAGATCAAAGCGCACGTCTTGCGAATGCCAGGGTGTCCAGCCACCTTGCTGTTGTGGAAACATTGTAACAGTTCCAGTTGAAGAGCAGGAGGAACGAAATGTCAATCCCCGGGAGTCTGTTTAGGGGCTAGATGTTGCAACTTTAAGATCTCGGCAAGTAACGGAGAGTGAATCCTGAGATTCGTGTTAGCGATAATATTGCATTTCGGAACTATAGAGGAAAGAACAGGTTCAGATATTGGCGAGACAAAGCATCGGCTTTAGAGTTCTTAGAACCAGGTCTATAAGTAAGCACATAATTGAAGTGAGTCAGGAATAAGGACTGTTACGGTTACCCTTAGGCTTGCTGAGAGCTGGACCGCTTAGTCGTCTGGATTCCTATTTGCTGAAGAGGAGAGGGAGGCTTTCCTTAATATTCCATAAGAGTCCTGTAAGTGTAGAACAATCCCACTAGCTATAGTATAGCTAGGATACCTTTCTGCCCAACAAAACGAGTCGAGGCTGCGATTTGAGGGTCAAGTAAGAACTGAGGACTGGGCTGACCAGCCTGCTTTTTATTGTGGTTACATACAAAAAGGATACTCCCAGGGGGAGGCATAAAATCACCAATCACATATTGGATACCTCCCACACATCTCCTCCCCTCAGATAAACAGTTAACATAATTATGCAGTACATATTTCTAACCAAGTTCTGGATGTACCCCAAAACCAGGGGGTACCCCTTTAAATCCTACACCGCTGTACAGATCTTGTTCAGGGGAGCAACATATCCGAAAACCAACCCGTTCGGATGAAGGGTTCGAGAGTTATGGGTTTTCAAAGTTTTGACCGACCGCACAGACTTCCTGGCCGAAAATGGTTCCACACGTTTAGGCCTTGCGGTCGGTCTCCGTTCGTACGGTGAAACTCCACGAACCCATTGCCATCCATAGGTATCCTGGGGGTCGCTGTACTCCCCCTGCGAAGGTTAATCGTCCTACCGAACTGTGAGCTGCTCGGTAGGTCCAGCACGAAGTTATACTATCCTGGAGGTCTCAGCGGTGTTCGCCTGGGTGCGTCTCCGTTTTTAGTTCCAGACGATTGCTGGCAAACACCGCTGGTCGTGCGTAAGATGGCCGCGAACACGTGCAAAGTCCTGAAATGGCGGCCACCTATACGTTTACACAAAGGATTCGTGCTGAACCATACCAACGACTGCAAATAAGTCAGACAAGTGAAACTAACATTTAAAGGCACATAGTTCAATAAGGTTTTTGTAACAGTGCTCCCTTTTTGTGGAACACTCTGGCAGACACCGTCTGACCCCTTTTCGGGGCAGACTAAGGCTGTCCAGACCGCTGGTTATGCTGGGCTGAGGTCCGTTTGCCTGGACAACCCGTCCGCGTTGTCATTCTGTTTCCCGGGTCGGTAGGTAATGGTAAAATTGAAGGGTTGCAATGATAAACTCCAACGTAATAACCTGCCGTTATCTCCAGAGACCCGGTTTAGCCACACCAACGGGTTATGGTCGGTGACCAGAGTGAACTCTTGTCCATATAAATAGGGAGTCAATTTCTTTAATGCCCACACCAAGGCCAAACACTCCTTTTCGACCGCTGCATAGCTGACTTCGCGGGGTAGGAGCTTCCGGCTGATGTAGGCAACTGGATGCTCCCCTCCATCTTCACCTACTTGGCTGAGGACGGCTCCCAGCCCGAACATGGAAGCGTCTGTATGGACGATAAAACGTTTATTAAGAGCTGGAGCCGCCAAGACAGGAGCATTAACCAAAGCGTTTTTGAGGGCCTGGAAAGCCTTTTCACAGTGGGGAGACCACAGGACCTGTCGAGGTAAGTTTTTCTTGGTCAAGTCAGTCAGGGGTTTGGCAAGTGTGCTGTAGTCGGGTACAAATCGTCTGTAGTACCCTGCCGTGCCCAGAAAGGCCAGAACCTGGGTTTTAGTGATGGGGGTGGGCCAATTGGCAACAGCTTCTATCTTGGCTGGCTCTGGTCGCTGTTTTCCGCACCCCACCCGGTGACCCAGGTACTGTACCTCGGCCATCCCAAAGTGACATTTTTCTGGTTTCAGAGTCAGGCCAGCAGCCCGGATCTGATCCAGAACCATTCCTACATGAGCTAAGTGGTCCTCCCAGGACTCACTGTGAATCGCTATGTCGTCCAGGTATGCACAGGCAAAACTCTGGAAGCCATCCAGGAGCCTATCCACCAAGCGCTGGAATGTAGCTGGGGCATTCTTCATCCCAAACGGCATTACCTTAAACTGGTATAAGCCGAATGGGGTGACGAATGCCGACTTGGGGATAGCCTCCGGGGCCAGGGGAATCTGCCAGTAACCCTTGCAGAGGTCGATAGTGGTCAGGTAATTTCCCCTGGCTATACGATCGAGTAGCTCGTCTACCCTGGGCATCGGGTACGCGTCCGTCACTGTTTTTTCATTGAGCCTCCGGTAATCTACACAGAACCGGGTCGTCCCATCTTTCTTGGGTACCAGGACAACCGGGGAGGCCCAGGGACTATCGGAGGGCTCAATCACCCCGAGTTGGAGCATCTCATCTATCTCCTGCTTCATTCCTGTTCTAACTGCCTCGGGGATGCGATACGGGGGCTGGCGTAAGGGTGTTTGCCCGGGGGTGTCGACCTGGTGGGTAGTTAGGGTAGTGTACCCTGGCTTCTGGGAGAAGGTGAGGTGTTTGGCCTGGAGGAGTGTATTGAGCTGCTCCCTTTCAGTGGGGTTAAGTTGGTCTCCTATCTGAACCTGGGATACTATCCCTGTGGGGGGACTCTTTTCTAATAGGTCGGGGATGGGTAGACTGTCGGGGTCTTCCTGGGGAGGACAACATACGGCTGTCACGTTCTCGGGTCGCTCCAAGTATTCTTTGAGCATGTTTACATGGAACGTCCTCCTAAGGTTGTTGTCGTGGCAACTGGCTATGACATAAGTTGTATCGCCCCGTTTCTCTACAATCTGGTAGGGGCCCTGCCATGATGCTTGCAATTTGTCTGTCTTTACCGGCTTAAGTACCAACACCTTTTGTCCTATGGTAAAGATTCTCCTTCGGGCCCCCCGATCGTACCATACCTTCTGTCTTCTCTGGGCCGACTGGAGGTTAGCCTGCACGGATCTGGCTAGCTGCTCCATTCGGTCTCTGAGTTCCAGCACGTATGGCACAATGGGGACACCGTCAGTTTCTGTCTCTCCCTCCCAGTGCTCCCGGATCAGGTTTAGGGGGCCCCGTACCTTTCTTCCGTAGAGCAACTCAAAGGGAGAGAACCCTGTCGTTTCCTGGGGCACCTCCCGATAGGCAAACAGGAGGTGCGGCAGGAAGCGTTCCCAATCTCGGTATTCTTGAGTGAACGTTTTGAGCATTTGTTTGAGGGTTCCGTTGAACCTCTCACAAAGTCCGTTCGTCTGGGGATGGTAGGGGGAGCTCAGAAGGGATTTAATTTTGCAGACCTGCCAGAGTTGTTGGGTCAATTCGGCTGTGAATTGGGTGCCTCGGTCAGACAGGATTTCCTTTGGAAATCCTACCCGGGAGAACACTTGTACCAGTGCATTCGCTACCGTATCCGCTTGGATGTTGGACAGGGCGACAGCCTCGGGGTACCTGGTAGCGTAGTCTACTACGGTAAGGATGTAGCGCTTACCGGAGGGACTAGGGGTGGCCAATGGTCCTACTATGTCAATAGCAACTCTGCTAAAGGGTTCCTCTACGATGGGCATATTGACTAGATGGGCTTTAGGGTGATCGCCTCGCCTTCCTACTCGTTGACACACATCGCAAGTATTACAATAAGTCCTAACATCAGCGTGTACTCCTGGCCAAAAGAATGTGTGGGTAATGCGGTGTAGCGTACGGGTCACAGCTAGATGACCTGCCAAGGGGATGTCGTGTCCTATCTTGAGGATTTCTCGACGGTATTTGTGGGGCACTACCAGCTGTCGCCTACGTTGCCCCTTTTTCTCCGTCAAGCGGTATAGTTTGCCTTTTTCCCATAGAAAAGTTTAGTTATCTGCCCCGCTCCCCCCGGTCTCTGCTCGTTCCCGGTATTTTTGTAAAGTCGGATCATTCCTAGACTCGGTCTCGAAAGTATCTGGGGTGTCCCAGGGTATGGGACCTAACATGTCAGGAACAGTCGGGGTCGGTCTTACCTGGGTCTCCCGCACTGGTGAGGGTTCTCGGTCCGTCCGGGCTTGTGCTCGGGTAGTCACTGGGTTTGCCTCGTTGTTGTACGCTGGAGCATAGGCAGAAGTCATGGGGCCCAAATCGTTGCCCAGTAGTACTTCCGCAGGTAAATTATCCATTATGCCCACGTTCACAGCCCCCTTTCCCGCTCCCCAATCAAGGTGTACTTTAGCGGTCGGAATTTTGTACACATCCCCCCCCGCCACTCTAACGGCCACGGTCTGCCCTGACCGCTTGTGTTCTGGCACCAAATGACTCTGCACCAGTGTGATGGTAGCCCCTGTGTCCCTTAACCCCTCGGTAGATCGCCCTTCGAGCCATACCTTCTGCCGATGGTGTTGGCGGTTATCTGAAGCAGCATATACAGGGTCTGCCTCGTGAAGCGGCCCCAAATATTCCTCCATCGAGGCCTCTTGGTTAACACAGAGGGCGCGGGCAGAACGGTATGGCCCCGAGGGGTAATTGTAATTCCTGGGTGTCTGGTGCGTGTTAAGAGGGCAGTTAGCCATGAAATGCCCTGGTTGCTTGCACCGGTGGCAAGTTGGTCTGGGACGATCAGAGTTGTTATTGGGTGGCCCTGAGTGTCGGGTGGGCCCTGCGGGTACCGGGGCTCGGAACTCCGTACGAGGAGGTGCACGGTAAACCTCTCTGGGCTCAACCCGTGCTGGAGCCCGGTAGCTCGTTGGCTCGTGAAGACGTGAGTCATAATGTTCATCCGCTAATTTGGCTGCTTCTTCTAGGGTGGAAGGTCGCCTGTCTCGCAGCCACTCCTTCCCCTGCTGTTCCATGCCATTATAAAAATGTTCTAAGAGAAACAATTGTAAGATTTCCTCACCAGTCACAGCTTTACTCCCGCTCATCCAGTGATTTGCCGCTCTCCGCATTCGGTGCGCCCATTCCATATGGGTATCGTTAGGCTTCTTTTTCGTGCCTCGAAACTGCCGGCGATACGTGTCTGGAGTTACAGCGTACCGTCTTAGCAGTGTCTCTTTAACTCGCTCATACTGTGTCACTTCCTCAGTACCCAAGGTACGAAAAGCTTCCAGGGCTCGCCCGGATAGTTTCCCAGACAGGATCGTGGGCCACTCTCTGATGGGAATCTGGTGCAGGGCGCATTGCCTTTCGAAGTCCGCCAAGTATTCATCAATTCCCGTCTCGCTCTCTAGGAAGGATCTAAATGCCGCAAAGGGTATCTTGGGCTTCCCAGCGTTTTCGACAGGAACGATTACCTGCGGGGCTTCAGCATTGCGTTGTGCGTTTACTAGGTCAAGTGCGTGGGCTCGGGCCTTTCGTATATCCTCGTCTGCCTCCGCCATCAACTGCTGTACTAGTTCTATAGGTGGGTTTGGCCCGTATAGGGAGAGCCTCTCCCGAACAATCCTTGCCTTTTCATCACCATTCGTGGTTGGTGCTTCCGCCATTGTGAAGCTTTGATCCAGTTCGGTCAGTTCTGCGATCAGTTCTCTCCTTGGCCGGTTGCTGGCGTACCCTCCTCTGCTTTCCAGTAAATGTTTTAGGGTGGTACGCTTCAATTTTGTGTAGGTGCTCTCCATCCGTTCCGTACCTCTCCTAGGAAATCCAGGATAATCCCACCGCTGCCACCAAATGTTACGGTTACCCTTAGGCTTGCTGAGAGCTGGACCGCTTAGTCGTCTGGATTCCTATTTGCTGAAGAGGAGAGGGAGGCTTTCCTTAATATTCCATAAGAGTCCTGTAAGTGTAGAACAATCCCACTAGCTATAGTATAGCTAGGATACCTTTCTGCCCAACAAAACGAGTCGAGGCTGCGATTTGAGGGTCAAGTAAGAACTGAGGACTGGGCTGACCAGCCTGCTTTTTATTGTGGTTACATACAAAAAGGATACTCCCAGGGGGAGGCATAAAATCACCAATCACATATTGGATACCTCCCACACATCTCCTCCCCTCAGATAAACAGTTAACATAATTATGCAGTACATATTTCTAACCAAGTTCTGGATGTACCCCAAAACCAGGGGGTACCCCTTTAAATCCTACACCGCTGTACAGATCTTGTTCAGGGGAGCAACATATCCGAAAACCAACCCGTTCGGATGAAGGGTTCGAGAGTTATGGGTTTTCAAAGTTTTGACCGACCGCACAGACTTCCTGGCCGAAAATGGTTCCACACGTTTAGGCCTTGCGGTCGGTCTCCGTTCGTACGGTGAAACTCCACGAACCCATTGCCATCCATAGGTATCCTGGGGGTCGCTGTACTCCCCCTGCGAAGGTTAATCGTCCTACCGAACTGTGAGCTGCTCGGTAGGTCCAGCACGAAGTTATACTATCCTGGAGGTCTCAGCGGTGTTCGCCTGGGTGCGTCTCCGTTTTTAGTTCCAGACGATTGCTGGCAAACACCGCTGGTCGTGCGTAAGATGGCCGCGAACACGTGCAAAGTCCTGAAATGGCGGCCACCTATACGTTTACACAAAGGATTCGTGCTGAACCATACCAACGACTGCAAATAAGTCAGACAAGTGAAACTAACATTTAAAGGCACATAGTTCAATAAGGTTTTTGTAACAAGGACCAACGAGCTTGTCTGGCGGACAGTCGCTTGGCCTCCCCAATATAGGACAAGTTCTTGTGATCCGTTAAAATGGTAACAGGATGTAAGGTCCCCTCCAATAAATGTCTCCACTCCTTTAAAGCCATAATGACCGCTAATAATTCCCTATCACCGATGTCATACCTGCTCTCAGGGCCAGACAGTTTCTTGGAAAAAAATCCACAAGGGTGTAGTGGTTTGTCCACACCCAACCTTTGTGACAGAACAGCACCTACGCCTGTCTCAGAGGCATCGACCTCGAGTAGGAACGGCAGAGTCGTATCAGGGTGGACTAAAATTGGGGCAGAGGCAAAAAGTTCCTTGAGAGTCTTGAAAGCAACGAGAGCTTCAGTAGACCAAGTCTTAGTGTCAGCCCCCTGTCTGGTCATATTGGTAATAGGCACAATAATAGAAGAGTATCCCTTAATGAAGCGCCTATAATAATTGGAGAAACCAATAAACCTCTGAATAGCCTTGAGTCCCTTAGGCAATGGCCAATCTAAAATAGACTGGAGTTTGTCGGGATCCATCTTAAAGCCTTCCCCAGAAATCACGTAACCAAGAAAGTCTATCTGAGACTGGTCAAAACTACATTTCTCCAATTTGCAGTATAACCCATGTTGAAGAAGTTTGTGTAATACCTTTCTGACTTGTCTGTGGTGGGTCTCAATCTCTCTAGAGTGTATGAGTATGTCGTCCAGGTACACAATAACACAATCATGTTGAAATTCCCTGAGAACTTCATTAATCAAATCCTGAAATACTGCCGGTGCGTTACAAAGACCAAAAGGCATGACCGTGTATTCATAATGCCCATAACGGGTATTGAACGCTGTCATCCACTCGTGTCCTTGCTGGATTCTCACCAAGTTATATGCCCCTCTGAGATCCAACTTGGTGAAAATTTTAGAGCCCTTTAGGCGATCAAACAGCTCGGTAATCAAGGGGATCGGATAGGCATTTCTGATGGTTATTTTATTCAAACCTCGGTAATCAATGCAAGGTCTTAGGGAACCATCCTTCTTTTTAACAAAAAAAAACCAGCCCCGGCAGGAGAAGAAGATCTCCTAATGAATCCTTTGTCTAGATTCTCCCGAATATACTCCTCTAGAACAGAATTCTCTTTGGTGGATAGAGGATATACATTACCCCTCTGAGGCATGGTACCAGGTAGCAGATTAATTTCACAGTCAAAAGTCCTGTGTGGAGGTAGAGTATCAGCATTCCTTTTGTCGAATACTGCTTTTAAATCCAGGTACAGAGGCGGTATCTGTAAATCTGTAGACTGGGTAGAACTACCTGGTGTGTTAATTACCCCCAATGGAGAAACCCTCCGTAAACACTTCTCCTGGCAGCCCTGGCCCCATGAGAGTATCTCCCCTAACTCCCAATCAATAATAGGGTTATGTCTCTTTAACCATGGGTAGCCCAGGACTATGGGAACAGAAGGGGACGAAATAAGCATAAGCGATAAGTTTTCCTCGTGTAAGATACCAACAGTTAAGTTAACGGGTATGGTTTCACGAAAGATAACAGGCTCAAGTAAAGGTCTACCATCTATGGCCTCAATGGCCAAGGGTGTATCCCTTAACTGGGATGGGATAGTGTTTTTAGTAGCAAAGGCCTGGTCGATAAAATTCTCGGCAGCTCCGGAATCTATCAAAGCCATGGTCTTTAGTACTCCCTTCTCCCAAGTTAAAGAAACTGGTAGCAGAAGCCTGTGATCTTTATAGTTATGAGTAGAGGACAAAATAGAAACACCCAAGGCCTGTCCTCTAGAGAAACTTAGGTGCGGGCGTTTCCCGAGCGATTAGGACAATTCAGGCGTAAGTGACCTCTGACTCCACAATACATACACAATCCCTCCCTTCTCCTGTACTGTCTCTCCTCTTCAGAGAGGCGAGTATTGCCTATCTGCATAGGTTCAGGAAACAGTGAGGTAGTGGAATCAGGACTTTGAAATGCGGGAGCTAATTTAAAGGAAGGTCTAAAGTTCCTCTCTCGAGTGTTCTGTCTCTCTCTTAAACGCTCATCAATACAAGATATGAACGAAATTAAATCCTCCAAATTTTCAGGAAGCTCTCTAGTAGCAACCTCATCAAGGATTACATCTGATAGCCCGTTCAAAAATACATCTATATAAGCCTGCTCATTCCACTTAACTTCTGCCGCCAAAGACCTGAACTCTAGTGCATAATCCACAAGTGTTCGGTTCTCCTGTCTCAGGCGCAAAAGTAATCTAGCTGCATTGACCTTTCTACCAGGGGGGTCAAAAGTTCTTCTAAAGGCAGCTACAAAGGCATTATAATTATATACTAACGGGTTATCATTCTCCCATAATGGGTTGGCCCATCTCAGAGCTCTCTCAATGAGTAAGGTGATAATAAATCCAACCTTCGCCCTATCTGTAGGATAGGAGCGAGGTTGTAATTCAAAGTGGATACTGATCTGGTTTAAAAAACCACGACACTTCTCAGGTGAACCACCATAACGTACTGGTGGGGTAATACGGGAAGAGGCACCTACAGTGGCTACCTCTAGGCCTGAACTCACAGGGGAAACAGAAGTAGTACGCGTCTCCTCTGGTGGGTTATTAGCACGGGATAATAACGCCTGTAGTGCTAGGGCCATCTGATCCATTCTGTGTTCCATGGCTTCAAACCTAGGATCGGAAGGACCAAGCTGACTGTTTGTACTTGCAGGATCCATTGGCCCTGTCGTAATGTCAGGATCGGGACAGGGATCCAACACGCAGAGTACAGACAGTAGAAAGGTACGTATACCGGACCTTAGAATGGCCGGACTAACGTACGGAGATATAGAGAATGGTCAAAGACAAGCCGAGGTTGAGGGAACGAGAAGACAGGTAAGCGAGGAACAAGCCGGGTCAAAGGGTAATAGAGATAAGCAGAGTAATACAAACAAGCCGGGTCGGAACCAAAAGGATAACTGGAATACAAGAGCGCTGGGTGACTAGACAGGCTAGAACCACGACAGGGCAATGAGCAAATGGAAGAAGCACTGTTAAATACCCTGGCTCAGGAGAGTAGACACGCCTCCGACGAGTCCTGATTAGTCTCCAGACAATTGAGTGACAGCTCGGTCCGGGTTGGCGTCATGACGTCGACTGCTGGGCGTCGTGTTACAAAAGGAAGTGGATCCCTCGCGGCCAGCGTGTAAATGACCGGGAGGACCGCGAGGAACGGAGGAAACAGCCCTTCTGGACGGATAAACTTCTAAGTCTCTACCTCTCTCAGAGGTAGAGACCTCAGGTACCCTGACAGTGAACAGCAAACGGGAACTTCTGCAAACGTTCGCGAACCGGGCGAACCTCTATTGACTTCAATGGGCAGGAGAATTTTAAAACCCACAGGGACTCTTTCTGGCCACAAAAGTGATGGAAAAGTTGTTTCAAGGTGACTAACACCTGGACTGTGGCATGCTGGAGGGGGATCCATGGCAAAACTCCCATGGAAAATTACACAGCTGATGCAGAGTCTGGTTTTAATCCATAAAGGGCATAAATCACCTAACATTCCTAAATCACAATGGATATGGATTGACACCTGACATATGACATAATGACACTTTGACATATGGATTGACACCTGTCCTCAGAGACCCTGATACACACTGACACAGAGCAGAATAGCGACTGTTCCTCCTACATAGGGTCACTTGACAGATATGGATTGACACCTATCCTAAGGATCCCTGATACACACTGACACAGAGCAGAATAGAGACTGTTCCCCCTACATAGGGTCACTTGGCAGATATGGATTGACACCTGTCCTCAGAGACCTAATTGTGTAATAATGGTAATACTATTACCTATTATATAATATTGGCAGGGGCAAGGAAATTCCCTCTAAATAGATGGGTATAGGCAGAGAGTATGGAGACCGGAGTGATAAAGTGTCAATAAGGTGATATAAAGTTAAATGTATCACAGACACACAGCCACCCTTTCTCTTAGCTAGTTTCCAGAAATGCTGGATAGGTAGAAGGGCTATAAAGACCCAGAGAGGTCTAAGAAGAATCCTCTAAACTAGCCCTAATCTCCTTAAACACCTTCAAGGGTGTTCTAAGCTAAAGCTCAATCTAAACGTTTAGATGACTGCCTGATTTCCCAGCACAGATGCTGGCTAGGAATAACAGTGTGCAAGACAAAGAGTGGGTCTAAGTGCCCATAGTGCAGTAAAGTGTCCCTAGTGAAGTGAAAAAGAGAATAACAAGCTGGCGCCCAAGAGAATAACTAGCTGGGGACGTGTATATGGCATCGATTTTAGGAACCGGGAGATGGAAAAAGATGCTTGGTCGGTCCTCCTACTTCAAATTTGGGGCACTGCGCGTGCAATCTAATGTGCCACCAGATAGGAATAGTACTACTTAACACACCACTCCTATCAGTTTAATCCCTGTTATGTGTCTTTTTTTTGGTTTGGTTTTTGAAGCCACAGTGCAGCACCAGAGGGCCGAAAAATTAGGCATGTACACATGCCTGAAAAATTAGGCATTGTAGCAGCGGCCATAAAAATTGATGTTTGTTTCCCAGGCAGAAAGTGCCCTAAAACATTGCGGCTTGAACCCTAGTTGGTGGCGGATAAGTCACGCAAGTCAACCGGCATTCAGAGCTAAAATACATCAGCGTGTGGACCATTTTTAGCCCAAGGCAGCTCATCTCATCAGGCCTTTTTTAGTCGAATGTATCGCCCACTGTCAGTCCCTTCGGGATCCATCCCTCATTTATCTTAATAAAGGTGAGGTAATCTAGACTTTTTTGACCTAGGCGACTTCTCTTCTCAGTGACAATACCTCCTGCTGCACTGAAGGTCCTTTCTGACAGGACACTTGAAGCGGGAAAGGCCAGAAGTTCTATCACAAATTGGGATAGCTCAGGCCACAGGTCAAGCCTGCACACCCAGTAGTCAAGGGGTTCATCGCTCCTCAGAGTGTCGATATCTGCAGTTAAGCCGAGGTAGTCTGCTACCTGTCGGTCGAGTCGTTCTCTGAGGGTGGATCCCGAAGGGCTGTGGCGATGCATAGGACTTAAAAAGGTCCGCATGTCCTCCATCAACAACACGTCTTTAAAGCGTCCTGTCCTTGCCGGCGTGGTCGTGGGAGGAGCAGGATGACTTTCACCTCTTCCCCTGTTAGATTCCTGTTGTGCTGTGACATCACCCTTATACGCTGTGTAAAGCATACTTTTTAATTTATTTTGCAAATGCTGCATCCTTTCCGACTTGTTGTAATTCGGTAACATTTCCACCACTTTCTGCTTATACCGGGGGTCTAGTAGCGTGGACACCCAGTACAGGTCGTTCTCCTTCAGCCTTTTTATACGAGGGTCCCTCAACAGGCACGACAGCATGAAAGACCCCATTTGCACAAGGTTGGATGCCGAGCTACTCATTTCCCGTTCCTCCTCCTCAGTGATCTCAATGAAGGTATGTTCTTCCCCCCAGCCTCATACAACATCACGGGTACCAGATAGGTGACATGAGCACCCTGGGATGCCTGTTGTGGTTGGTCTTCCCCCTCCTCCTCAAAGCCACATTCCTCCTCTGACTCCTCTTCCTCACAATCCTCTTCCAGGGTTGCCGCAGGTCCAGCTAGCGATGCTGATAAGGCTGTTTCTGGTGGTGATGGTGACCATAACTCTTCCTCTTCCTCTTCACGCTCTACGGCCTGATCCAGCACTCTTCGCAGGGCACGCTCCAGGAAGAAAACAAATGGTATGATGTCGCTGATGGTGCCTTCGGTGCAACTGACTAGGTTTGTCACCTCCTCAAAAGGACGCATGAGCCTACAGGCATTGCGCATGAGCGTCTAGTAACGTGGCAAAAAAATTCCCAGATCCCCAGAGGCTGTCCTAGCACCCCGGTCATACAAATATTCATTAACAGCTTTTTCTTGTTGGAGCAGGCGGTCGAACATTAGGAGTGTAGAATTCCAACGTGTCGGGCTGTCGCAAATCAAGCGCCTCACTAGCATGTTGTTTCGCCGCTGGATATCTGCAAAGTGCGCCATGGCCGTGTAGGAACGCCTGAAATGGCCACACACCTCCCTGGCCTGCTTCAGGACGTCCTGTAAGCCTGTGTAATTATGCACAAATCATTGTAGGATCAGATTACACACATGTGCCATGCACGGCACATTTGTCAACTTGCCCAACTTCAATGCCGCCAACAAATTTGTTCCGTTGTCACAAACCACTTTGCCGATATCCAGTTGCTGCGCAGTCAGCTACTTTTCCACCTGTGCGTTCAGGGTGGACAGGAGTGCTTGTCCGGTGTGACTCTCTGCTTTCAAGCAAGTCAAGCCCAAGACGGCGTGACACTGCCGTATCCGGGATGTGGACTAGTACCTGGGAGCTGGGAGGGTGCCGTTGATGTGGCGCAAGACGCAGCAGCAGAAGAGGACTCAGCCGAGGAGGTTATGGAAGAGGATGGAGTAGGAGGAGTAGAGGAGGTGGCAGCAGGCCTGCCTTCAAGTCGTGGCGGTGTCACCAACTCCTCTGCAGAGCCATGCATTCCATGCTTGGCAGCCGTCAGCAGGTTTACCCAATGCGCAGTGTAGGTGATATACCTGCCCTGACCATGCTTTGCAGACCAGGTATCAGTGGTCAGATGGACCCTTGCCCCAACACTGTGTGCCAGACATGCCATTACTTCCTTTTGCACAATCGAGTACAGGTTGGGGATTGCCTTTTGTGAAAAGAAATTTCGTCCGGGTACCTTCCACTGCGGTGTCCCAATAGCTACAAATTTTTTGAACGCCTCAGACTCCACCAGCTTGTATGGTAAAAGCTGGTGGGCTAATAGTTTGGACAAGCCAGCTGTCAGATGCTGGGCAAGGGGGTGACTTTCTGACATTGGCTTCTTACGCTCAAACATGTCCTTGACAGACACCTGACTGTGGGCAGATGAGCGGGAACTGCTCAAGGCGAGAGACGGAGTGGCAGATGGTTGAGAGGGGGCAAGGAGGACAGCAGTGGTTGACGTGGCTGAAGATGCTGGACCAGGAGGAGGATGGCGGCTTTGAGTTTGTGTGCTGCTTGTACTCATGTGTTGATCCCATAGGCGTTTGTGATGTGCGATCATGTGCCTACGCAAAGCAGTTGTACCTAGGTGGGTGTTGGACTTCCCACGACTCAGTTTCTTTTGGCACAGGTTGCAAATGGCATCGCTGTTGTCAGAGGCAGACACACAAAAAAAATGCCACACTGCTGAGCTCTGCAATGACGGCATTCTGGTGGTGGACACAGCATGCGTTGATTGGCATGCTGTCGGGCTGACCCCGGGTGCCGATGCATGCTGTCTGACTGTGCCACTAGCTCCTTGCGACGACCTCCCCCTGCTTCCAATTCGTCTCCTCCTCCTCCTCTCTGTCTCCCCATCTGAACTTTCGTCCTGTTCTTCTTCTTGCCGAGCAGGCACCCAAGTGACATCCATGGACGCATCGTCATCATCAACCGCTTCACTTGTATCTGACAACTCAGCAAAGGAAGCAGCAGTGGGTACAGCATAATCATCATCACACCATACGTCCATGTGTGTAATGCTGCCTGCCTGAGACATATCCCTGTTATCTACATCCTCTGGCAATAATGGTTGCGCATCACTCATTTCTTCAAATGGATGTGTGAATAACTCCTCTGATATACCAAGTGAAGCGGCTGTGGTGCTAGTTTTGGTGGTGGCGGCAGGCGGGTGAGTGGTATCTTGAGAGGTGCCCGAAGCTAAGCTGGAGGAGGATGGTGCGTCAAGGTTCCGAGCGAAAGCTGTAGAAGATTGGGTGTCCTGTGTTAGCCAGTCAACTATGTCCTCAGAACTTTTCAAGTTCAGGGTACGTGGCCTCTGAAAACTGGGCATACTAGGGCCAAAGGGAATCACAGCACCACGACCACGATGGCCCCTGCGGGGTGGCCTGCCTCTGCCTGTCATTTTTTTTTTTTTGGATTAGTGGTACTATGTGTGCAAGCTACTGTGAGACCAGATATGAGTGGCACTGTGCAGTGGCAGAGGTTTGCAGAGTACACACTGTTGGCCTGACACACCCGCTTGAAGACAAGTAACTGCTATTCAATCTATAACAGTGAAAAAAGTTTTTTGTTTTTAAATGCACGCTATTGTGACACCAGAATCAACAGACACTCTATTTTGCTTATTTTTTATTTTTTTTTGCTAAACACCTGTCTCACTCAAAAACACATTTGGAAAAAAACAATATTATGTTCAACTATGTTTTGCTTTTAGGGATGGTATAAGTTATCTCCACATCACAGTGTGAGCCATGGTCTTCTGTATGGAGAGAGTGCTGATGCTTTATACTTGTATACCAATGTTCTATTACCACATCTATTGTCTTTTTATGCTGATACATTAATAAACTCTACTTATTATTCACTTATATGTCTCTCCTCTCATTTTATGAAACAATTCCTAACAGCCTATATGGAAGTTATATACTGCTTAAGTCCTGTGAATAATCTTTTAGTGTAAAAGGATATCAGAGATTCCTTATACCCTATCACCCCTCCTGTACATCTATAGTATGTAGAGAACTATAGACGTACAACTTGTGTACATATATAGTATTTATATAATGTATTTAGTATTTATTAATTTGATGCTCTATTTTTTTCATTTTAATTACGCAATGACAATATACCCGTGTAGTTGTGAGCTCACTTTTAAACAACAAAATAAAATATGCTTTTTAAAAGATGAATCTCAGGGAGTAGTTTGATAGCAGAGTAGGATTAGCCATAAGGTATGCATTGACATGGTAAGGGGGTGTACCAGGTGTGCAGGGTAAAATATATAAAATATATAAGATATAATTAGAAGGCATTCAGCATCTACCATAAAACCCAAACATTCTGTAGCACTTGATTAATGAAAGATACTTGATTCTCCATATATTAATTTGAAAGTGACTGCTTTCCCTAGTCTTGAACAACTCATTTTAGGTGTCTATTATTTACTGATGTTACTATTTGTTTATATACTGCTAAGACTTATGAAGAGTGATAAGTAAGATACAGGCATATGCTTGGCAAGATTTAGAGAGAACCCTTCTTGAGCTCTCTTTTTCAGTGGCAATCATTTTCATAGATTTACCTGTGACTTCTCAAAATATGAAGATGCAGTGGTATCTGTCCATGGTCCTGAAACAAAGAGGATGGTAAAACATTCCATGCTTTTTCCTGACTGCAGCAGAAATATTTTAATTTATGAATATAGAGTGTTAAGAAAAATTGCATTAAACTGCAACCTGATGGTAGCCATATATTTAAATACATTGATCAGCTATATATCACTTAATCAATCAATCAATCATTGTGGGTGGCAAATGTTGCCATTTTCAATGACATATGCCAATTTCACATGTTATTAGTTATGGTCACTGGGAAGGTGAGGACCTAACTAAAATAAATAATTACATTTAAAAAAATATATAATAGAAATTATACTTGTGTCCTTTTCATTATTATCAATGTTACTAGTGGTGGTTGGGTGGTATTTGTTATTTTTTTCGGTTTTTTTATTGTTTATTGTTGCTGATGTAATCTTTTTTTGGGGTGAACATACCACCAGTCAGGGGAAGGCATATAGCATGTCCATCCACCTGTAAATTAATTAATTAGAGCCAGAATATGATGTCCATGGGTGGGGACTGTGGGGACACTTGGTGCTTGCCCCTCAATATTTTTAATAGTGCCCACCTGCAATCAAGGCCTTGGGGCCAAAGGGAGGAATTTAGGTATTTTTTACTGACTATAATTATTATGGCCCTCATTTGCCACCAATGGGTAAGTACCATGGTGGGATGATAGGTTCACGTTATAATAGCACCCACCTGCTGCCAAAGGGTGGGGGGAGGTGGGACAAAAGAATGACCCACTTTTTGTTTAATTAAATGTCCCCCATCTGATGGCCATGAGCAGGAGGTCAGGGAGGACTGTGTTCACCCTTGTTATTTAATTTCATGTGGATTGGGCCTTTCTAGCTAGTTTTAAATGTTTAATAGACATGCCACCACCTGGGGCATAGCAAGTGGAAATACCCCCCTTATCATAATAATATCAGGGTTTAATTAACACTGAGATGCTTTTTATTTATTTATTTAACTGTTTCATGTCCCTGCTGGTTAGCAAGTGCTGACCAGATGACACATAATTAACCCTCGCACAGTTGAGTTTGTTTGTTTTTTAAAACTTTTTGCCTGCTTGCCAGATCATGGTTTTACATTAAGGATAGCATTAAAGCAGAATAAGAAATAGCATTAGACTTGTGAATTTTCTTTTTTCTACTTTGTATATAATCCAGTGATTTAAATCCAGGCACCAAATGCTTGAAATCCAATCAGACCAACTGGAATTGACTTATATAAATCTTTGACTTGCTGGCTGGTCGTTTCCACCAAATTTTGTACAGTGTTTAGTTTGTGAGTGTTTTTTTTTTGTCATTTTTATATCATCAAAAAATGATCAGGTCACAAAAAAATATGCACATCAGTTATATTGTCAGCTCAGTCTCTGATCTGGTTCCCCGATGAATGCCTAGGCTTCTCATAGTTGCTGGTCTTGTGGTGGCTGCTAGCCCAGTCATCTGTTTGAGTGATGACCTTCTGTTGCACTGATTGTCTGGAACTGAATGTGGCATTCTGCTTTTTGTTGCATTTAAATGACTTTTCTGGCTTGTAATCTATGGTAGATAAGTTGATGTGTGTTAGCATCATGTACATAACTAAAGAAGTAGAAAGTGTACGTAAAAATGCATCTCTTACCTAGAAGTGTTTTTCAGGAGCTATTGATGGGATTGGCAACTATGGATGAGCTCATATATTTTTCTAAATGTTATTTAATTCCAATATGGAGACTCATTCCAATTGAAAAAAAAATAATTAAAACATAAGACACAAAACAGAGAGCATAACAACATCTTGCAATACTGTGAATATGTCTAGTACCTATAAACTTAAAGCTATAGAAAGTTTCTTAACCCCTTAAGGACCAAACTTCTGGAATAAAAGGGAATCATGACATTTCACACACGTCATGTGTCCTTAAGGGGTTAAAGGGAAACTGTCACCTCCCAGGTTTTTACTATTATGGTTATCCCAATGAGTGTAGGACCCACTGATATTGCTGTACTAGATGGGCCGAATGGTTCTTATCTGCCGTCACATTCTTTGTTTCTATGATTTTGTGTTTATTGTTGCGTAGTGGTGGGCTTAACATGAAATGGCCATATGGTGGAACTGAATCCACATATTTGTTTGCTGAGATAAGTGATTTTAAGTAGCCTTGAAAAATTAAAAACTACATTTTTGTGAGTACACCGTTCCTGTATTTTCTAAATATAAAATTAAAAGCAGAGATCCACACTTATATATTCTGAAACTGGGTGCATTTATCTTAGCTCCCTGTCAATCATTGTTACAAGTTCTGTCTTTTGTACCTGCCCGTCAGCATAAAGAAAGCACACCGGGAAAATGAGTCATGAAACAATGTTTATATTTCTCCTCATTTGCAATGTTTGACCTGGCTTTGACTTGCCTCAACTGGATTATGGGGTAATTTGCTAAATGTAAAACAAAATGGAGCACGTCATTAAAAAAGTTAACTCAAGTTAAAAGGAAGTTTTGATGTTCTATTCAATGGGATATTTTCCAAAGAAGTAAAAGCCCACCTTTAAAAACACATTTTGTTTGATACATTGAAATGTAATTTAACTAAATAACTTTTAATTGACATGATTTTTTCTCCCAGCTACCGGGCCATTATGTTCAGGAGGTTTCATGATGGGTATCCAACCCATTCAGGCACCCCAATTCGGGCAGTGTAGATGGCTACTGGTAGGAATAGCAGTTTAGACTTTGTGTATCAGGAATAAAGCAGAGTATGCTCGATTTTAGGGCAAATTAGCATGAGCAGCTAAAACCACATTTGACCATCTTGGGTGCCTGACCCCGCCTCCCCTTTTACTCTTTTTTTTTTTTATTTATTTGGCTTCCACCTGAGAATACAGAGTTGTTATACATTAAGCTACTTGTACTCCTATATGCTGTGAGTGAGCATGCTCACTATTCAAGGTTGAATTTTAAGACAAACATATTAGTGTTTTTATTGGTAAACATGTCATTACAAAATGGGTGCAAGTCTCTATGGATGCAAATCTTTTTCCTGCTTGTCACGTTCGTCATTATTTATAGCCAGGTTGACAGGGTGCTCGGCGGCTAACTACCTGGGAGAATATATCCATAGATACTGTGCAATAAATGTTTTCAATGCATGCATTATTGTCCTCTCCAGGGTTTTCTAACCACATCATTAGCACAATGATTAGTATTACACAGAAAAAGCAGGCTCATAAGGAAGTGAAGTGAGTCTTATTGCACATGTATTTTAAGCACCGCAGGGAGTTATCTGAAATGCTCTGAGTTCATGTTAGTTATCATGTGAATCGAGTAACAGTTAATGGCGACTTGACTCCCAGAAAAGGTTTTTTTACGTTTCCTGATTTAACAATCGTCCAGGAAATGTCAACCACTGCATTTCATTATATGAAGCACAATAGCAATTCTTAATGTAAAATAAAAAACTTCGAGAAGTTATTAAAAAAAAAAAATTCCAGTAAAACATATCAATCATGTTTCCCTCTCCTGTAAATTTAACCCTAATATAAGTATTTAAGAAGGCACCCTCCACTATTATCTGCATGCCATGTCTGAGAGCTCTGACCTATTATCCCATTACTTTGCAATGCTGTGCAGATTAAAATATTAAAGGGACCCGACAGGTGGTGATTTGTGTCTGTCAATTTTAATGAAGTATATAGCTTATGTATTAAAAATGACTGCAAAAAAATAAATAAAAAATAAGTAAATTGTTAAAAAGAAGAAAATGCACTTAATTAAAAATCATAATACTTTAATAGTTTTTTTCTTAAACCAAAAGCCCTCATCCTGGTTTATTGGTTTTTCGTCTTACGCCATAAACTTCTAACAAGAAGAAGTTTATGAGATAAGTAATTTATCCGCCGGCCACAGTTCCACTGATCACATAAGATGTCTGGAACTGCTCAATACGCTAACAGCAGCCATCATTTGGCTACTATTAGCCAGTTCACACCTTAGTTCAGAATTTGCTCTCTGTTTCTACCTCTCTCTGGCCTTTGTTTTAGAAAATTCTTCCTAAAAAATAAAATAAACAAGATGACTGGTTGTAAAAGGAGCTGACGTCCTACATTTGATTGCTCTGTAAGGGGAGAAGTGTTTGCGTATATATATTTTCAGATTATGAAATATAATGTGAAAGTACCTCGTGCATTGTTACATGACTCTTGGGACTTGTTGCATAGACGTAGCATAATTATTACTTGAAGAGTTGGCCGTCAGTAGGGACAAGCTAGCAGCTGCTTAGGCCACCAATGAAGTTTGTGTTTTTTAAATCCTGTACAAAGGATTAAATGAAGATGGCTGATAGGGTGGGGGAGGATATCATGTTACGCACAGAAACAAAGAACACTTGCCAATGAGTTGTAACAGGAAGGATTTCAGCTGTGTATGGCACAGTTAGGTGGGAGAGGATAAATAATAAACCAATTATTTTCTCAGCAGGAAGCTAAATTGTTGCAAGGAAACAAAACGATAAAAACAAACAACCTTCATTTATAATTGGGGAGAAATACTAGTCAATTGCCTCTTCCACTACTACATTGCAGATACATATATTTTCTTAGGAACACCTTATATTGATACCGGAGAAACTGACGGAAGCCAAGCACAGAGAGATGGACACAGGTTTCTTCAGGAAGGAAGAGATTCTTTATTGGATCACCGATCGGGACTCAGAGGGACTAGCGTCACCAAAATACAGCAAAGTCTGAGTACTGAATACATAGAGTACATTCCTTATATAGCACTGTAGCTCCTCCCACAATTAACTACACCCACACATACCCTTAACCTATTTAATGAATAGAGTCTAAACTCATCCATCCGGTCTAACCACGTGGCTCATCTGATACAAAGGAGAGGGACGCGTAATTCCAGTTCTTACATTCCTGCACCTGGTCAGTACAGTGATGACAGTATCTTAGCTACGTGTTATTAACTAACTGATACTACAAACACATATACATACATATGCCTTGTGGCAATCTTAGCCTGCTAAACTTGTATTTTACTGGAATTACATCACATTCCCCCCTTTGATGCCTCTGATATTTCACAATTACTTGAGGCATCACTTAACCTTGGTTTGCATATACCTCAGGTTACCATGAACCAGACCAGACTTATCTTATGATGTGAATCTTCAACATTCATCTTCTTGCATTGGTTCTCCCTGATCTAGAGCCTTATACTTATATATCGCCATTATCTGTGCAGCAGCCTTCCTCTCTGCTATACTTCCTATCAGGCTTTGCACAGACCTAACTACTAAGGGTATAAGACACGGTAGGAGTAGACACAACAGTAAAATCAGTAGGACTCCACCTACCACTGCCTTAAGCCCTCCAAACCACTCATACCAGCTACCAAACCAACTACTTGGATTATACCCTTTCCATACCTGAGTAGGCACATGCGCTAGTTTAACCATATGGCTAGTAAGCTCAGCTATTGCTTGCCCTTCGTCATCTATTTGAAGACAGCAATTACTTAGGTTAAACTTCCCACATACACCTCCCTCTACTGCCAAAAGGTAATCCAAGGCTAATCTATTTTGGTAGACTGCTGTCCTCATCCTGGTGTTATGCTTCGCTAGAAGATTGAGCGCTTGTGATGTCTCATTTGTGATAATCTCAACCACCGCCTGTAATCTTATAATACGGTTGAGCATATAAATAGGGGTTCTATAACCAAAGGTACCATCCTCAGCCCACGTGGCTGGCCCATAGTAATCTATGATACGCTGGGGAGGCCATTCATCATCTTCCCAGGCGCCTATCTCTATGGGTCCCCTTTTCTTCCTATGATTCACATCATACACTTTAACACCTAAAGTCTCACCTGTTTCAATCGGTAACAAGAAGAAGGATGGTTTGAGCATACCCAACACACATGCCCCTTCCCAGTCCTGTGGCAGCTCCGAATAGGCTTTCTTACCACAGATCCAGTACAAATTTGCTGGGGCTCTCCAAGTAGATGTGATGGATAGATCAAACCACACATCCTTTAAATTGGCATATCTAGCAAACGGGTGAGATGGTTCTGAGACATTTGAAGCCGACCACCAAGTTGTATTCTTTGTATCATCATCATAAGCTTTTTGCCCTAGACAAGTTAATTCTCCTACAGAAGTATTATACATTATTCCTTTCCTTGCTATGCAAACATAACCTATGATGGAGGTCTTTAATCTCCACTCAGATTTACCTCTAACACTCATATGATAATCGGCTTGTGTAGATATTAATTGGTCAACTGCCTCAGAACCGGACATTACCTCCTTTGCTTCCCAAGGCCATTGGTCTCCCATGTTAGTACCTCCACACACATAGCAGTTGGTAACATTAAGACTACCGGCAATACTTTCAGCTAAATCGATGAACAGGTTTTTAGCATTATGGGGGATCTTATTATCTATACTCATCTCTTCGTAAAAGGAATGGTATACTTGATGAGTCTGGGAGGATACCGTATCAGTCTCTATTCCTATAAACAATAATGTCCCAGGATCTAAACCCGTCCCGTATATTTGAAACCCAAATAAATTTCCATACTTATCTAAGAACTTGTCGGGGTTATTAATGAGTATATGGACTGGGTTGCATTCCATAGACTTACAATATGGATTGGTAGGCAACTTAGTCACTATCATGTCTTTGTCTACTGTCTGTCCCCAAGTTGCCCACCCCACACAAGACCAATATGGACAAAAGTTATAGTCTTTATTTGGGCATCTAGGACTCACATATTTATTTTTGCTACTGGGACAAATATATTTATCGTTAGACCCATACGTCCTCTCCCATCTAAGATCCCCACATACATTCCACGGCTTTCTACCACTCGATATCGCTTTACACGCATCAAATAGCAGAACACCCGAAGAATGTACGGATTCTAACACCGTTTTATTAATTAGGGTCCCCTGAGGATCTCCATTCCTGAGAGTCAACCAAATTGTACGAGGCTGATACTCCGGACTGAAGCACTTAGGTTCTCCTACTCCTAAATGGCACACACTATAATCTATATTTAAGTATCTACATCTCGATACATCTCCTTTACATTCGTATTGTGAATGCCAAATTAGGGTTTGGGAAATATGGTTACCTGTTCTCGTAGTCTTAATGCATACCTCACAGCTAGGAGTGTCGGTACCTCTACCTTCCTGAATATAAAAACACATATAAATAAACACTATCAAAAGCACATCTTTCGCCGTCATCCTCAGTCTTCGTCCGTGCGATGGCGCCTCAGCTTCCAGGATGTGAGGGGCTGCAGGGAATGGAGTTCTGCTCATCTTCACAGGTGTCCCTTCGAGACTTTCCTGGCTTATACACTATGTGATGGTAAGCGGACAGGCTTTATTATGGCCTTCTCACTCACACCTGTAACAATAAAATTTGTAATCCACAATAATTCCTCGTTACTCCGACTGAGTAGTGCGTTTTAACCGGATCTTGCAGGGATTCTCTGGATCTGCTGTAACTTGCCAAGAATCGACTGCTGCTGGTTTAACCCTGGAGTGATGTATCCACGGAGTCACTTCTGCTACTTTTATCGCTGTAGGGGTAGACAAAAGAACAACATAAGGACCTCTCCACTTGGGCCCTAACGGTACATTATTCCACTCTTTAATCCACACTTGATCTCCTGGATGATAACTATGAACAGGGGGATAAATATTCACAGGTAATCTATCTTGTACCCATTTCTGTACCTCCTCCATAGTCTTACCCAACTCTACAACCTGCTGCCGAGTAATTCCTTCTCCCAACTGACTCAAGTCCCCCCTTAAGTTACCAAGTACGGGAGGTGGTCGCCCATACATGATTTCAAAAGGAGAGAGGCCCATCCTTCTGGTAGGGGTACTGCGGATTCGCAATAAGGCTATAGGTAAGAGAACGTTCCACTTAAGTTGGGTTTCCTGACACATTTTAGCCAACTGGTTCTTTATAGTTCTATTCATTCTCTCTACCTTACCAGAACTCTGGGGTCTATATGCAGTATGAAGCCTCCACTTTATACCAAGCATATGAGTCAGTTGTTGTAGGCACTGATGAACAAAAGCTGGACCATTGTCCGATCCTATAGAACAGGGTAGTCCATATCGGGGTATTATTTCTCGTAGCAGGAATCTCACAACTTCTCCTGCTTTCTCTGTACGAGTAGGACATGCTTCTACCCAGCCTGAATAGGTGCACACAATTACCAGCAGGTAACGATGTCCACCCGATTTAGGCATCACTGTAAAGTCTATTTGTAGATCGGACATGGGGAGTCCCCCCATAAACTGAACTCCTGGTGGCTTTACTGGTCCTTGTCTTGCATTATTCTTAGCACACGTTACACATCTGCGTACAATGGCCTGAGTCAAGTTGGACAATCTTGGTATGTAGAAATGTTTTCTAAGAGATTCTTCAGTACTGTCTCTCCCAGAATGTGTCCCGTTGTGATAATTTTGGACAATTTCTACCGCTAGCGATGCTGGTATAACTATTCTTCCATCTTCTAGCTGATACCACTTGTTCTCCAGATACTTTCCCGGTTCAGTCTTTAACCACTCCTCTTCTTGAGCTGTATAAACTGGAGTCCATTGGGACAGTGGAGTTGGTATAAGAGCAGCTATATGCCCTACATACTCCTGTCTTCCTGATTCAGCAGCACGCTTAGCTGCACTATCTGCCATCCGATTTCCCTTGGTTACATCACCATCTCCTCTCAGATGCGCTCGACAATGTATGATACCGACTTCTTTCGGCTCCCACACTGCTTCCAATAGTTGTAGGATTTCGGCTGCGTACTTGATTTCTTTGCCTTCTGAATTCAGTAGTCCTCTTTCTTTATACAAAGCTCCGTGGGCATGAGTGGTTAAAAACGCATACTTAGAGTCCGTATAGATATTTACTCTTAAACCTTCAGCCAATTGTAACGCTCGTGTTAGTGCTATTAATTCTGCCTTTTGTGCTGATGTTCCTTTCGCCAATGGCCGAGCTTCTATCACCTTGTCTATTGTTGTCACTGCATATCCTGCATAGCGGATCCCTTCTTTCACATAACTACTGCCGTCGGTGTAATATTGAACATCGGGGTTCTGGATGGGAAAATCACGAAGATCTGGTCTACTTGAGAATACTTCATCCATTACTTCCAAACAATCATGTTGACTTTCAGTAGGTTGTGGCAAAAGGGTAGCTGGATTTAAGGTGTTTACAGTCTCTAAATGCACTCTTGGGTTTTCACACAACATTGCTTGATACTTGGTCATACGGCTGTTACTAAACCAATGATTTCCTTTGTAATCCAACAACGTCTGTACTGCATGTGGGACTCGTACATAAAGTTCTTGACCCAGAGTGAGTTTATCGGCTTCAGCTACTAGCAGGGCGGCTGCAGCTACGGCTCTTAGACAAGGTGGAAGTCCGCTGGCCACTGCATCCAGTTGCTTAGACATGTAGGCAACAGGTCTTTGCCATGATCCCAAGTACTGTGTCAATACTCCCACAGCCATTCTTCTTTGCTCGTGTACATACAGGTAGAATGGTCGTGTGTGATCAGGTAGACCTAATGCTGGGGCACTCATCAAAGCCTTCTTCACATCTTCAAATGCCGTTTGCTGTTCTTGGGTCCATAGGAAGGGGTCGTGCTCTGTACCTTTGATAGCTGCGTACAGAGGTTTTGCTAGTATCGCATAACTGGGAATCCATATCCTACAGAAGCCTGCTGCCCCCAAGAATTCTCGCACTTGTCTTCTATTCTTGGGTATTGGTATTTGGCAGACAGCTTCTTTTCTCTCTGGCCCCATAATTCTTTGACCTTCAGAGATATGGAATCCTAGATACTTGACAGTTGGCAAACACAACTGAGCCTTCTTTCTAGACACCTTGTATCCTGCCTTCCAGAGAATGTGTAGTAGATCGTGCGTTGCTTGCTGACAGATTTCTTTTGTAACTGCTGCTATCAACAAGTCATCTACATATTGTAACAATACACACTCTCCTGGGATGGACTCGAAATCCAATAGATCTTGACTTAGGGCTGAACCAAATAGGGTAGGTGAATTTTTAAACCCTTGGGGCAGTCTTGTCCAAGTCATTTGGCGTTTTGAGCCCGTTACAGCGTTCTCCCATTGGAAAGCAAAAATACATTGACTTTCTGCGGCAATTCGGAGGCAAAAGAAGGCATCTTTGAGGTCTAAGACTGTAAAGTAAGTAGCCCCGCCCGGAATTAAAGCAAGCAGGTTATATGGATTGGGTACAACTGGATGTATACTAACAACCGCATCATTGACTGCTCTTAAGTCCTGCACAGGTCGATACTCATCTGTGCCGGGCTTTTGAACAGGCAGCAATGGGGTGTTCCAGGGGGAAGTACAGAATTTTAGGATACCATACCGTATGAACTTATCCAGATAGGATTGGATGTTCTTCTTAGCCTTCTGCGGAATGTGATATTGTCTTAGGCTCACTGGATAAACCCCATGTTTCAGTTCAATTTTTATTGGTGGAATATTGCGGGCCAGTCCTGGTGGGTTGTTCTCTGCCCAAACTCCTGGTATGTTAAACAATGTCTCATCACTCCTAGGGTTTTGGCTAGTCAACACTGTATAAAGTCGCCACTCTTCTTCCTTTGGTACGGATAAAGTCATAATACCTGAAGGTCCATTAAACTTTAAAGATGTTGTTCCATCTGGTAGGAACGTAATCTGCGCTTGTAATTTGGATAGCATATCACGTCCCAGCAATTGGACTGGACATTCAGGCATATAAAGGAATTGGTGTTTTACTACGTGGCCTCCCAATGTACAGAGTCGACTTTTAAGAACCGGTCTTTCAGCACTTCTTCCAGTTGCTCCTATCACAGTAATAGTCCTTCCAGATGGAGGAGCAACTAGATTAGTCACCACTGAATGTTCAGCACCAGTGTCGATCATGAACGCACTCCTTTTCCCCCCTATTGATACATCGACCATAGGCTCCGCTCGACCAAGGGGGATGGAGCCCGGTCGGTATCAATAGTCCTCCATGACCGTGTCAGCCAATCCTACGAAGTCCCTACCTTCTCTATCGCGGGACCTTTGCGCTGCTGGAATATACCTATCTTCCCTAACACTTCCTCTGTTCCCATTACTCCCTCTATAACCATTACTCCCTCCGGGACCTCCTCTACCTCTCGCTCTGCCTCTAAAGTTTCCGTAGCCTGCCCTGGGTTGGTCTCTCTCGTACTGCTCTCTTTGCGGACATTCGTTCCTCCAATGCCCTTCTTCCTTGCAATACGCACACTGATCCCTACTCAAAGGCTCCCTACTCCATCTATTATTGCCTCTATCTGGGCCCCGTTTATCTACGCCTGCGATCGCTACCGCTAGCATATCAGCCTTTTTACGCATCTTGCGCTCCTCCTCCTTCTTGCTTTCTGTTTCCCTATTCATATAGACCTTATTAGCTACCTCCATTAGTTGGGAGATTGACATACCTGCAAACCCTTCTAACTTTTGTAGCTTGCGCTTAATATCTCCGTAAGCTTGGCTGACAAAGGCGGAGTTAACCATTCGGGAATTGTCTGCGTCTTCCGGATTAAAGGGGGTGTACAAGCGGTACGCCTCCAATAATCGGTCATAAAAGACACTGGGCGCTTCATCGCTTTTCTGGATCACCTCAACTGTCTTCGACATGTTAATGGCTTTCTTTCCTCCGGCTTTCATGCCAGCAATTATAGCGTCTCTATAGGCTCTGAGTTGAACCATATCAGCACCATTTACGTTCCAATCGGGATCAGTGTTGGGATAATGTGTTGCGGCCCATGCTGCTGGATTAGCTTGGTTCAAAGCACGGGCTCTATCCTCTAATGCTTTAATGGCTGCTTGATTTATTCTTGTCCTTTCCTCATTGTTAAATAAAGTCATTAATAACTGCTGGCAATCAGCCCATGTCGGATTATGTGTCTGTACTATTGAGGTGAACAGATCAGTCATGGCTTGTGGTTTCTCAGTATACGAGGAATTATGGGTCTTCCAGTTTAAAAGGTCGGTAGTGGTGAAAGGGACATATACGAAGACAGGGTCAGCGTGTGCCATTTGACCTGCGGCATCGATATAAGCTGACCCGGGATTTAAGCGAAGAGGCATCTGATAGTGCTTTAATTGTTGGGCACCAGTCAACTGTCGGGTTTGGATGGGGCTACGTAGGGAAGCGTCAGTCATGGGTTCCGGTCGGGGAGAGATAGGGTATGGGGATGTGGGAGGTTGGTTTTGGGAAAAGGTAGTGAATAGAACACTTCGGGCCGAGCTAGATGAAGCTTGACCGGAAGTCTGAAGTGGCGCCAAATCAGGATATTCGTTTCTAATGGGGGTGGGTTCTGGTTCCGGAAGGGGAGATTTAGTACGAGGGGGGGTGGATCCTGTACTGGAGGAGGAAGCGGAAGTGGATGGGGGTAGTGAGGGAAGGGTTACAGGACTTCCTGTATTTGCGTCACTTCCTCTTACCGGAAAGTAAGGGGGCGGCAAAGGGATCTCGGACTCAGGGGGCGTGTCCAAAATGGGCCTAACACCAGCCCTAGTGGACGAACAAGTCCTAGCTACCATGAGGCGACACTGTTCCTCGTGGCATGTCCGGAGCCATTTTGGCGAGTCATTTACGGCCTGTCTCCAACAATCAATATAAGGAAACTGGCCGTAAAGTTCAGGCCTACCTGATACAGCCACGTGTAAGCGCTGTACCAGAGTTGGATCCAAACTGCCACGTGGCGGCCATGCCGCAACCAAAGTAGGCCACTCCCTAGTGCACAAAGTGACCAAACGTACAGGAGACATCTTTACCCCAAAATCACAAACTTTGAATCCCTTTTTAAAATTCTTAACCATACATCCTAAGGGATCCGGAATCGTTGACTGCGACGCACCCATATTTAACAGTGGAACGTCGTTGACAACGATTACTATACACGCGTACTATTCAACAGTCACACCCGTTTCCTCTGGCAACAGCACCACGTGGTACGGTTACCAAGTGAAACGTACACAATAACAATAAACACTCAGGGAATTCCCGTACACACACAGCTGCTACACCAGTCACTATATAATCAATATTATGCCCTTTGGCGTAACTACACAGTCACCCACGCTATAATTCTCTATATACGAATTACCCGTCTATAACACACCCCAGTAACATCGTCTTTTACAAATAGCGGTTACAGTACGGTTAGCATAGGTCAAAGCACAAGTTAAGGTCACAATACAATTATTAGTGGTTATGGTGTTAAACATGCAATGGACGACAATGATTAGTACTTATTATATAATGTCAGTAAATATACAGGGTTATGGTACCGTGCACTATAATACAGCAACACACTATTAACACTCTCGCTAGACGGCTGAGCTCGCGCTATCTAACAAGATATACACTTTACTAAAACAATCGTTAACACATTTACAATTCCCAACTAAACTATTGGCCAGTACCTTGAATGGACTACCTAAAACTATATACACCCGTTTTGGTTAGCCACACTGCCCAATCACCACATATACATAGCGAGCTAGAGAACCGAATTTACACAGGCGCCTCTTAGTCGCACTATACAACGAGCTAGAGATCCGAATTTACACAGGCGCCTCTTAGTCGTACTATCAAAAGTCTAGTGGGTTCCAAATTTACACGCCTTCCCACTTAGCCCAGATAGGATGAGAACTAGCGAACCGAATTTACACAGGCGCCGCTTAGTCTCCCGGTCCCTCCGACCTAGCGAACGTAATATACACCCTAGAACGCTAGTCTAGACAAGACACCGGTGTCCGGCTAGGGCTATCTTACACCAGGACCCCGCCTGACTAACCAAATCAAACGGTCTGACTAAAGAGCGTTCGATCGAGCGGTGCGCCTTCGCTCCTTCCCTCCGACAGAGGGGGCAGATACAGATTCAAAAACCCCTTTGGGCCTACCGCACAATCGGTATACCCCTAGCGGGTCCTGCCGTCTAAAACAGCAGTTATCTTACCTCCTCGTTCCTGAACCTGAGTTCACACTCATCGACGGGGACACCCCAGCACTTCTCACGTAGAGGCCGATGATCTCCTGGACAACAGACCAGTGGCGCCGAGACGAAGGGAGGTCCACGCAGAAGTTCAGGGGTGCAGCCGTAGAGAACGTGGGCAAAGATAGACCGTCTCACGCCTCTGCCTCTCAGCTACCGTTGAACGATGAGCTTCCCGGCCAATGCACCAAATGATACCGGAGAAACTGACGGAAGCCAAGCACAGAGAGATGGACACAGGTTTCTTCAGGAAGGAAGAGATTCTTTATTGGATCACCGATCGGGACTCAGAGGGACTAGCGTCACCAAAATACAGCAAAGTCTGAGTACTGAATACATAGAGTACATTCCTTATATAGCACTGTAGCTCCTCCCACAATTAACTACACCCACACATACCCTTAACCTATTTAATGAATAGAGTCTAAACTCATCCATCCGGTCTAACCACGTGGCTCATCTGATACAAAGGAGAGGGACGCGTAATTCCAGTTCTTACATTCCTGCACCTGGTCAGTACAGTGATGACAGTATCTTAGCTACGTGTTATTAACTAACTGATACTACAAACACATATACATACATATGCCTTGTGGCAATCTTAGCCTGCTAAACTTGTATTTTACTGGAATTACATCACAATATTTACCATAATTGCTGACATTCTAAAATATATTCTTCTTCTTCTTGCTATATATATGGTTTTGTGCTGATAATATACATATTGGTAAGGCAACCATGCTGGATCTTTAATTGGAAACACTTGCTAGAATTTCATTCAGCAGGGAAGCAGTGATTTCAATGTAATTTTGCTGCATGCATATTAAATATTTGTGGAATACCTAGTTTTAAAGGGACACACCAAGCACCATAACCAATATAGCATTCTGTGGTTGTTATGGTGCCAGGAATGCCAATTTAACCCCTTAAGGACACATGACGTGTGTGACACGTCATGATTCCCTTTTATTCCAGAAGTTTGGTCCTTAAGGGGTTAAGGAAATAAGCACAAAAAGCATTAAGGCACGTATAATATTAATCAAAACACCCTAACCCCTGAGCTGTTTCTAGAATTACCTCTGGAGTAATAAGTCAGAAGCTATCTTTCCCTGTTGTTATATTAAGCTCCAATCAGGAGAACTCTTATTGGCTCACCTGGTTATGAGGTTCCAATTTGTCCATGTTTAGTAATTTGGGATCCATCTGGTCTAAACTAAGATAACATTCAAGTGCCATTATCCCTGTCCTTCTGTGATAGCCAAAAATGGTGAATTAACCAAGTGTGCACCATTCCCTATGAAGATCAGAAATTAACATCTTAGATCCACCTTAATTCCTAAGATGTAATAATGGGAACAACTCAGAACAATTAGATGAGCTAATCTTATCCCCCTTCCCATATTTTTTTTTTCCTAATGTGCATACGGTGTGCTAAAGGGATCATATCTTATGTAACAGCCAGCTAATGTTTGATAGGAACTTCAATGCAGTGCATCAAAATGGGAGCGTTTTGAGTTATCAGAGATGTTTTCAAACACTCCTGAACATATTAGGATGATGGAAGTGTCTAGTGATCTAAAGGCCGAAGTAGAAGATCTGTGAAAGTAAATGCCAAAATTCATCACTATAGATAATGCTGTACTATGTGAATATCAACGTTTCAAGACAAAATTTAACCATTTAGAATTTTACTTAGCAGTGAAAATATTCAATATAATAAAAACCTTAACTTTTGAAAACAAATGACAAGTACATTAAGGTCCAGTAATTTAAATCCAAAGGAAAATATGGAGTAAACTGGCAGGGATTAGACAGACCTAGCACCAGGCTTAAAGGTGTTCAAATCTGACTTACAGTTTCTGTTATCCTAAACCAAGCCCTATTTCCCCTGCCAATTCAAATTAGCATGTCTATAAATAAATTGAGAATGATAAAAAAAAATCTCTATTGTTTCATGCAAGTATCAAGGCTGACATATGTTTAGCTCTAATTGGAGATGCTTTAGATAATGCATGTTTCAGGATTTCAGAAAACCTTTATTTTATTTTTTCTTTGCTGTGATCTCCAACTTGTTTGAAATACATTTATACCCATTGTGTTGTTCTGACTCACAGTTATCTCATTAAATGAAAACTGTAGACTGAAACCTACATTTTACAGATTTCACATCTGACGTGTGCATTTTTATTTTTGACAAGTATTTCTGATTTAAATTGTTATGCAATCATCCTGGCCATTATGTTTAATATGGCTACACATGGAGACATATACACGTGTTTAAGAATAATTATGGACCTCACTGAGCTGCAAACACTAGGTATAGGTACTGTTTTTTTTTTTTTATGATAGATTTGATAACCAGTCTGGAATAGGCAATTTGAATACGTTTTGCATAAAGAGAATTTGTACGGACTTCTAGTTAAATCTTAGATCAAACATTAAATGCACATCTGCTCAGTTATTTTTATGAAATAGATCTAAATCCATCTACTTATTAAAGGTACAGACAGGATACTAAAGAATGATAAGCCGTTATATGAAATCCCTTATTGATTTCTGTTTATAAACACATTACCCACTGGAATTCATTATATGTAGTTACTGAAAAATACTGTGCGCAAATTGCTCTACTTGTCATGCAAAATAAATAAATAAAAAATCAGGCAAGACAGCAGGTTGTCTATTGTGTGCTGAACTTTTTATGAAGCAGAAATATTGTTTTTACAAAATGAACAATAGTGTAAAAGGGCTAATGTGATTATAAAGTGAATCAACTCTTATCGAGTGAAAATATATTATTAAAAAATCTGCTACCACATTCCAATGTGTGAATCTCTCAAACACACAAAAAAAAGTACTCAAAATAAATAAAAAAGCAAAACAGTGGAGCGCTTATGTGGCAATCAAGTGTAACATACATAGTGATATAACCAAAAAAAACACACACTTAAATTATCCAGATATAGGAAATAGATTCTGTTATCCAATTATGGACCCTTAAAAGCAGAGGCGTAACTACAAACCACAGGGCCTCGTGCGAAAATTGCCCTGGGTCCCCCCCCCCCCATAGGATAACCCCCATATGTCTACTTCCTCCCCCCATATGTCTATTTCTCCCCTCTCCCCATACGTCCACCCCCCGCCCCACACACACATGCAGACACACATAGACACACACACATACAGACACACATGCATACAGACACACAAATATACAAACATACAGACACACATGCACAAAATGTTTGTCACCCTCTTGTTTCCTACCTTCTAGGTGCAAGAGGGTGACTTTCCCTGGGGTCCAGTTGTGGCTCAGGCTTATGGGAGTCAGAGTTCCCGTGCAGCTCTCTATGACTGCTGGGAGGAAATGACTGAGGCAGTCACTTCCTCCCAGCATCTGATGTCATCACAGGGGCCTGATCGCGCTGTTAAAGTTCTGACTGGGGCCCCTTTGAAACACATTTCCATCGGGTGGCCCTAACAGCAACCACAGCAGTTACACTACGCGGGTCGAGCCGCAACACATGGCAGAGGTCTCCTGGTTGCAGCTGCGACCCCTGCGACTGCGGTAGTTCCGCCAGTGCTTAAAAGAAATCTAATAGAAAATAGTGCAAAACCTTTTTATATAAGTGACAAGTGATTTTTGTATTGGCACTCTCACATTTCCCAGAGCTTATAAACCTAGCTCTGGTAATATGAGCTTTATGGTCCATCAGGCGACCACTCCCTTCTTTAAAGATGCTGTCCAGTAATGATTCCTTTCAAGTGGTAAAAAAAAACCTCTCAAATAAAAAACAGATATGTGATAATGTAATACTGTATAGAGCTATTAACCACACAGGATTTGTACTCGCAAAATAAAAACCTAAGGAATGGCTCAATATATCGGTTCCGTATGGTTAAGGACCATACACCTTCTCTAGTGCAATAGGAAACCGATGGCAGATCGCCGGGATTAAGTATATCTCTGGTTGCAGATATGAGTCTTGTCTAATGTACAGACAGTACAGTGAGAGAACTGTACCCAGAGGTGTACCTAGGTTGCTTCTTGGCACCCAGGGCAGAATATAATTTTGGCACCTTCTTCCCCCCAAGTGTAGAAATAATTTTCTTTGGTATCGGTCATTATGTATCCCCCACCTTCAAATACCTTATGTTTGGAAAAGTAAACACACATACTCACATTCACACACACTTACATTCATGTACACACAGACATAAAAAATTAATATGCATATACACACAGACTCATACACATAAGCACATGTTCAAACAGACTAATACACACACACACATGCGCGCGCCATATTTTCATTCACAGTCAGACAACCTCAACAGGAAGTGTCCTTTTGCAAGAAACCTAACAATACATATCCAACTACCTCAAAACTTCATAGATTGCAACCTTGATTAAGAAGGACCTTCTTCACTGTGAAAGATGTTGGCTCTATATAAATGCAATCAATGATAATAATGCATTCATATACACACACTTACACACACATTCATTTACATACACACATACTGTGCTCATAAACACACACTTAATCTTTATTCATTTATTTGTTCATTTGTTTGTTCGTTGTTCATTCTCCTAAAATGGATCTGGAGTAGTAGAGCCTCATTTCTGGGGTACAGTGGTTTATTGCTTGGATGTCTCTGCATTAATTGCTGCCTAGATCCCTACATGCTGGGCTGGATTGCTGTCACAAGTTTTTGGAATCAAACCAAGGTGGCAAGGGAGCTGAGCAATCAGTGCAGACCGGTCTCAGCAGCATCCATGCTGCCTGCTCCACAACCATTTATAACAGAGTGGCAGCTTTATATAATGCAATAATAATTTGCAATAATTATTGCAGCTTTATATCTAAAAATCTTTGTAGAATAGTTTAGTACACCTAACATACCTCAATATATGTATTGATGCATGTTTTAGATGTATAACATGCTTTTCTGCACAATTATAGGAATGGTAAGTGTTTCATGGTCCCTCCATATTCAGGAACAATAGCATATTCCTACCGTAAATGTAGGCACTGTTACAGCTGCTTCGATGAAGAATAGAACATTTTTTTGTGTGAATTAGAGAAATTGTAGCATTGTATTACCACTCACTGCCATTGTTTCCACATTAGCTGTAAAAGACAGCAATTTATGCTTCTTATTCATCTAAAGACTGAACGTGCAAAAAATGCACTTTCAACAATATAGTTTTAAAATAATTATCCTCATAATGTCAGCCTAGTTGAAGATAGTCTTAGGCACATAATAAAATACTGTAGCCTTTTTCATAGTAAAATGGAAAAATAAAAAAAATAAAAAAAGCTAACATGAACTGAATCCTTTATATTTATCCATACAGCTCTATTTCATACTCTGTTTAATTAGATGTGTCATATCTTAATGGGTTTCTGGCACCTAAATCCTTTGTAGTGAACTAATTGGCTGTTTTTACAGGGGGGAATAAAACTAGCACATCTTTCTGTGGTCTTTATAAGAAGATTCTGAAATTACCCAGTATATACAAAGTTAGCATGTTATCCTGTTATTAAAATATACCATGCTGAACACAACACCAAATAGGAAAACCCAAATATTCATAGGTACAAACATTGATCAGTAACTGGTTGTGTTTAAGGGAGTTGTGTTGTGTGTGTGTCAAGCATTTACCAATTCCCATCCTAATTACTTTTAAATTCTAACATTAATAAAGTAATTAGCAGGAGCAGCACACGAATGTGGCCAAGTATGTGTTTTTTTCTTGTTGTTTTTTTTTTTTTATTCTTTTTTGTTGTTGTGCCCAGTGGTGACAAGATAACACAGTATGCATGTCAAAAGTTGCAATGATGTAGACATATCAGCACAGTTTTTTTTTTGTTTGTTTTTTAAGAGACAAATAGTAAACAAAAATTGAGAAGAACGGTATGGCATATAACAAACAGGCTGAGTGCATAAGGTGAAGGATACAAAATGATAGGGTAACACGAGAGTGAACACAGTGCTTAGCGTATGAGTAATAGTGAGATCAAGCAAGTTAAGTTAATGCACTGCATGACAGGAAACATAAGAGTGTACCATCCCAGGTGACCCTCTGTGTTATTTTAAGGATTGCTAATAAACTCCAAGTGTACCCGCGTTTATTGCTTAAGTAGTAGGACTAGAATATCTTATATAATATAGACAACCCTCTATGCATTTGTGTCAGGGGCTATTGTGGTTAATCAGTCGATGAGGAAAAACGCTGTCAGGCACCCAGTTTACACAGCTTGTCGATCCTCCGATGCCCTATAAGGGTATGACAAGACCCCTAGGTTTGTGCTGGACTGCAGCTTCTGCTTTAGGAGTGTAGGTAGGGGGGCGGAGTCTGACAGCCGAGGCGAACAGACGTGCACGGAAGGGGCTCCTGACGGGCTAGCGATAAAACGGGCAAAACCGACGGCTGTATAGCCCATAGATCCCCCAAAGTGTGCTACCCACGTCGGGGGCACACCAAGGAACCGGGGGATACCCTCCTGAAGCCGAACGGGGCTCACAGCCCAATAATCTACCTGAGGCCTGCGGGAGATGGAGCCGGGGAGAGGTGGCCGCTCTCTCCGGAGCCGGACACCCCAGCAATCACAACTAGCCGTTGAACCCCCCCCCCTATGGACCGGTGGGGGTCATCCCGGTCCCCGCAAGGCAAGCGGACAAGCGACGGCAATCGAACATGCTAAATTGGCAGACACACGAGTCAGGCAGGGCGCGCCCAAAATGGCCGCCCGTGACAGCTCACGGAGGAGACACACGAGCACCCATATGCTGCCTTCCTCCTTGGAGGCCCTGGACTTGCTGTGCTCAGCCTTCCATAAATTACTATGCAGCAGGGGTATACCCTACCTTCATGCAGCGCGGGCAGTGGCCGGGTGGATTCGACCGATGACCCGCAGACGTTATTATGGAGACCCACTGCAGGTATTCCGCACACAGAAAATACAGGCGGCTCCCGAGAACCTCACACAGAGGAAGAGCACTGGGCCCCGCACATCACCCCAGCACAGGCTAAAGCAGAAGCAAAGCATCCGACAAACAAGATTTATCTGTACCCATCGCTGCAGACCTCCGACACCCTCATCACCCATAATCCGCGGGCCTTTCCGGTTCCCCATGCTAGGTCCGAATCACAGAGACCCGGAACATCTCTCTGACCCGCTGTACCGCGGGAAACACCACCAGAAGCCGGACGCCTGGCAATCAGCCACAAACAAGCTTCGGACGCCCCAGGCGCCTAGGACTCACAAGGTCAGCGAGTGGCTCCCAGAAGGGATCGGATGAGCCCAGGCAAGGGCTCAGGGTCCACCAGGCACACCTTGTCGAAGCGGGACTCCCCCACCATGCCTCTTTACATAAGAACTGCTCCCCGCATACATGCCGAACGTAATGTACTAACCATTGAACTACCTTCATCTCTCCCCTCTGTGGTATTTTTGGCCATGAACGCTCTCTCCCTCATCAAAGCATGGCTTTATGCCTCTATAGTTTAGCATGTCCCTTAACAAAGTGCCAATATTACATATATTGATTAGCGTTTGAATCCCTCTATTAATATCTTGGTAAGCCTGTTTCACAACCTGATCCTTCACTAAGGCACCAGAGTGGGACTGCGATATACCTCTTGCGGGGGAAGGCTGACCGGGACTCTAGACACTACAGAAGCCTCCTACGGGTTCTACTTGTAAATGTTATAATTTTCCCCGTGGTTTCTCTTTTTCATTTGATGTTTCCCTTATACTTTTATGTTATACTCTACAACCCACTGTTTAGGCCACCTCTCCATGTTAGCACCAATGATACGCAATTACGCACATGGCAGGGTTATTGCACTATCCTAGCAACGATGTTGAGCTTCAGATTCATATATATAAGCGTAGCTCCTATAGCAACGTGAAGCGTTGGATATCTTACATCATATGTACATGTTTCTAGCGTATTACCACTAATGATATGCATTTACGTTACTTGAATTGTTTATAGCGCGATTATAGAACCGTTCTAACGTACTTATAATTCCAATCTGTGTTTAAAGCCAAATGTTTAAGCCTGATTTAAAACTAAAATATGTGTCACACACACTAAAGTGAGAGATAACCTGTCACACACGCACTAAAGCGAGAGATAACCTGTCACACACGCACTAAAGCGAGAGATAACCTGTCACACACGCACTAAAGCGAGAGATAACCTGTCACACACGCACTAAAGCGAGAGATAACCTGTCACACACGCACTAAAGCGAGAGATAACCTGTCACACACGCACTAAAGCGAGAGATAACCTGTCACACACGCACTAAAGTGAGAGATAACCTGTCACACACGCACTAAAGCGAGAGATAACCTGTCACACACGCACTAAAGCGAGAGATAACCTGTCACACACGCACTAAACGAGAGATAACCTGTCACACACGCACTAAAGCGAGAGATAACCTGTCACACACGCACCAAAGCGAGAGACAACCTGTCACACACGCACCAAAGCGAGAGATAACCTGTTTCTGGTAATGTGATACAAACCTTAGTACCAACATGATTTATCTTGCCTTAATTATTCATATGCCTACAACTGTTTACTCTTATATGTATAGTTTTAAGTATCAAAGTAGTCAGGAAGCTGCAGTCAAATCCACTCTTAATCTGATTGTTACTACATAAGACATATCAACTTTACCTTTAAAAATGTGCATGTTTTCTCAAGGCCACTGTTGGACTTATTTATGTTCCCATATTGATAAACGCTGTTGTGGCGCAAGTTTATATTCTGTAACCACCTGCACTACAAAAATAAAGAATTAAAAAAAAAAGGAGTGTAGGTAAGTGGCCCTTCAGTTGCCATTGATCCCACAGGAACCTCTCTTCAAGCCCTGTTGGTTCTGTGTGTGCTCCACAGGTACTCCATCTCAGCTTGATTGGTTCCTTTTGCTGGGTCCGTCAGCGCTGTCTTCGTAAGCTGTATTAGCTCCAGGCGCTGCAGGTCTGCTTGTTGTCTAGAGGGTTTCGAGTTGCGGGAGGCACCTGTTAGACTTGTGAGTTTTGCTTAGCAATAAGCGTCTGCCAGAATCTTGCAAATATTTCATCCAATAGGTCTGTGGCAAGCTGCAACACTCGTGGCATCCGCACTTCTCCACTGTTTCGGTTGAGGGGAAAGTGGATTATGAGGTTGCTGCTGTCCTTGACTCCAGGTTCTTGAGGAATGGTCTCCAGTATCTAGTCCATTGGAAGGGGTCCCTCGGGCTGATATGCATGCTTTTCGGTTGGTCCATTCCTTTCATCGCCATCACCCAGAAAAGCCTTGTCCTTAATACCCGGTGGACATATCCTCCCGGAGGGGGGTAATGTGGCATTACTTACCTCCAACGAGCTGCGCAGAACCTGTGGTTGTGACAGGTTTGGGAGGTGAGAGATGAGGTTGGGTGAGTGTGACAGAGTTAGAGATATGATTGTGGCAGAGTGAAGGGGGTTGAGTGTGACAGGTAGAGAGGGTATGAGTGTGGCATGGTTAAGGGTAAGCGTTGCTGGGTTAGGGGTTGGTTGTGACAGGGTGGGTGTTGCATGGTGAGAGGTGTGATGAATGTGACAAGGTTGGGGGTGAGTGACAGGTTTGGCAGTGTTAAAAGTGATGGAGTGAAGGTGGGTGATTGTGACAGGTTGAGGGGTGGTGAGTGACAAAGTCAGTGACTGTGGCAGGGTGAGTGTGGGCATGACAACGTATAAGGGCTAAGTGTGTGGGGGAGTAACAGAATGTGGGGAGGCTGTGTTAAACAAAGTCTCCCCACTCTGTAATGCCTTTTTATTTTTATATATAACAATTGCAACTCTCCTGCTAACCTTCTGGACAGAAAGAGGTGTAATAATACATCTCCTGGTGGTTCAGTGGATTCCCTGGTGGTCCAGTGGGCTACTACTGCAGCCCTTCAAGTCCAGTGCTTTGTGAGGAAGTCGGAGAGCTGACTTGCACCTGTACTTAAACTGCCTCACAGGGTCCACTAGGGAGTTATTTACAAAAGTCTGTGTAAGAATATCTTTTGATCTCTCTGCCAGCTCCAGTGGGGCCTAATCAGGGATGGTTCTTCAGGCTCAGATGGGGCCCACCAGTCCTTTTCTGAACCCGGGCCCCATGTTGCAGCCTAACGAGTAATTTGGCTCTGATCATTGTGCCCAAGTGTTAAGCACTTACTTAAAAGTTAATATTTGCAGCTTCTGGCAAGTATTTCTAACCCTTTCATCACCTGGGAAGCAGAGGGAAGACCTGTACAATGCTTTCCTCCATTTTGTGGCCAGGTGCACTTGCTCCATTACTGATGCATAGACTTAAAGCCAGGCAACCATTGAGCCTCCTACAGGTTCTTGCATCACAAATATCACAAATATGGGTCTGTAATAGTGAGATAGAGTATGTCCAGAAATATGTGTGTATATGGGAGTGTTTTTAAGTCCAGTAATGTGTGTATGTGTTTATGTGTATTTGTGTGTATCCAGGAGTGTTTTTAAGTTCTTGAATGTGTGTCTGTATGCATTCAGGACTGAGTGTATATGTCCAGGAGTTGTTATGTGTCTGTGTTTATGTTCAGGGTGCATGTCAGTCCTGTGGATGCTTGGAAGGGTGACAGAGGGGCAACTAGCATAAAGGGATTATATGCTACAGAAACACACAATTTAAAAGGAAGATACATTGGGATTTATGTAGCCACACTATTGTAGAAACAAGGTAGTTGGCAGGGATTGTGCAAAGTCTTTGCTGGTTCAGCACTGTATGGGTTGATGGTCTACAATCTCCACTTTTCTCCAAGCCTTGATTGAGCACTAGGATATTCCTGGTGCACTGCATTTTCTGAGATTGACCAGTTTGCCAGATTGTGGTGGGTATGTATGATGTCCCTGGATGTGTTCACAAGTGACCTTAGGGTGAGATGAGATTATTGACAATGGAGTCAAGGTAAATAGAGCCTGTGTCCCCTAGAGGTTCTCAGATATCCTCAAATTCTCCTTCATGTGTGCAGGTCATAGTGACGGAATTTGCAGATATATTTATTGTTACACCTTGCAAATTTAGCAGTGTCCATGTGTCAAATCAATATATATATTGCAAACTCCGCATGATGAGTGCCAACCACATGGAAATATGTAAGATGTAAGTTTTGTGCTCACACAATAAAGACCATCATTTATATTTGCCCACAGGCAAAATGTTGACCGTTCTCCCTCAGTGTCAGTATGGGTCAGCAAATGTACAGGTATGTCAGTGAGAAAGAATAACACCATTTACAGTCTAGCATCACTTTTTATGAATTGCCTCACAAAGTACGAAACAATTTTATATGGTAAATTACAGAAGTGGAACCAATCCGAGAAGATATTATAAGATTAGATTAAACAAAGTTGTGTTTTATTCTAATGGAGTTTGCTCTTCAAGGTGAATGTTTGGTGCCTTTTATTATATTTTTGCTAAATAAAAAATGGTCCTATAAATGAGCCCCCTTTCTGTCTCATTGGAAGAGTGGTCTATCTATCCTCTATTTATATTATTACTTTAGGTTCTTTAACGTAACCCTTTAAGGACACATGACATGTGTGACATGTCATGATTCCCTTTTATTCCAGAAATTTGGTCCTTAAGGGGTTAAAGGGATTCTATAGTGCCAGGAAAACAAAGCTGTTTCCTGTCACTACAGATTCCTACAGTACCCCTCTCCCTCACAACCCCCTCCTGCAGCACTGAGGGGGTAAAACCCCTTCAGTCATTTACCTGGATCCAGCGCCAATGTCCCTTGGGGCTGCGTCAGGCTCTGCCCACACTCCTCCCCCACCAACATCAGGCAATGTCCCTACTTTTAAAGGGACACTATAGACACCAAAACAACTTTAGTTAAATGAAGCAGTTTCGGTGTATTATTATTACTATTATTATTATGGTATTTATATAGCGCCATCAAATTCCGCAGGGCTTAACAATGTGTGGATGAACAGACATGAAGTTTTAACCAGACAAGTTGGACACACAGGAACAGAGGGGCTGAGGGCCCTGCTCAATGAGGTTACATGCTAGAGGGAGTGGGGTAAAATGACACAAAAAGGTAAGGATAGTATTAGACTAGTGACAGTTGCAGAAGAGGATCAGTCAGGAGCTATTAACAGTTTAATTGATACGTTTTTATAAAGAAGTGGGTTTTTAATGATTTTTTGAAGGAGTGGAGACTGGGTGAGCATCTAAAGGAGGAGGGAAGCGAGTTCCACAGGAACGGTGCAGCCCTCGAGAAATCTTGAAGGCGAGCATCAGAGATGGGAGTACGGACAGAAGATAGACGTAAGTCTTCAGCAGATCGTAAGGGCCTAGACGGGACACACTTGTGTATAAGGGAGGATAGATAGGTGGGAGCAGCATTATGTAGAGATTTGAAAGCAAGAACCAGAATTTTAAATTGAGCTCCATATTTTATAGGAAGCCAATGTAGGGACTGACAGAAGGGTGAGGCATGGGAGGTGTGGGCGGACAGGAAGATGAGCCTCGCTGCCGCATTCATTATGGACTGTAACGGCGCAAGTTGGGAGCACGTAAGACCACTGAAAAGTGGATTACAGTAGTCAAGGAGAGAAAGGACAGTGGAATGGACCAACACCTTAGTCGCATCTGGCATTAAGTAGGGGCGGATGCGCGCAATGTTTTTGAGATGGAAATGACAGGATTTGGCGATAGATTGAACATGAGGCTTGAAGGAGAGGTCGGAGTCAAAGAGAACACCTAGGCAGCGAGCCTGCGTGGTGGAGCTGATGGTAGCACCGTTAACTTCGAGGGAGACAGACACAGGAGTAACAACACTTGAGGGAGGAAAGACCAGAATTTCTGTTTTGGTCAAGTTTAGTTTAAGGAAGTGAGCAGCAATCCAGTTAGAAACAGCAGAGAGGCAGTCAGAGACACTAGTCAAGAGGGACGGGAAGAGATCAGGAGAGGACAGGTAGATTTGCGTGTCATCTGCATAGAAAGGATATTGGAAGCCAAAGGAGCTAACGAGTTTACCAAGGGAGGCAGTATAGATGGAGAACAGTAGGGGACCAAGGACTGAACCTTGGGGGACACCAACAGAGAGGAGTTGGGGAGAAGAAGCAAAGCCAGAGAAAGAAACACTGAAAGAGCGCTGGGAGAGGTAGGAGGAGCACCAGGAGAGAGCAATATCTTGTAGACTGATATTGCGGAGGATGAGAAAAAGCTGTTCATAGATCATGCCCCTGCAGTCTCACTGCTCTATTCTCTTCCATTTAGGAGTTAAAGGTGATACTCAAAAAAATAGAATATCGTGCAAAACTTCATTTATTTCAGTAATACAATGTAAAAGGGGAAACTAATATATGAATAGACGCATTACATGCAAAGCAAGATAGTTCAAGCCGAGATTTGTCATAAGTACGATGATTATGATTTACAGCTCATGAAAACCCCAAATCCACAATCTCAGTAAATTAGAATTTTACATGCAATCAATAAAACAAGGAGTGTACATAGAACAATATCGGACCTCTGAAAAGCATAAGCATGCATATGGACTCAGTACTTGGTTTGAGCCTATTTTGCAGCAATTACTGCCTCAGTGCGTCGTGGCATGGAAGCTATAAGCCTGTGGCACTGCTGAGGTGTTATGGAAGACCAGGATGCTTAAATAGCAGCCTTCAGCTCTTCTGCATTGTTCGGTCTCATGTCTCTCATGTTTCTCTTGGCAATGCCCCATAGATTCTCTATGGGGTTCAGGTCAGGCGAATTTGCTGGCCAATCAAGCACAGTAATCCCACGGTCATTGAACCAGGCTTTGGTGCTTTTGGCAGTGTGGGCAGGTGCCAAGTCCTGCTGGAAAATGAAGTCAGCATCCCCATAAAGCTCGTCTGCGGAAGGAAGCATGAAGTGCTCCAAAATCTCCTGGTAGACAGATGCGTTAATGGACTTAATGAAGCACAGTGGACCAGCACCAGCAGATGACATGGCTCCCCAAATCAGCACAGACTGTGGAAACTTCACACTGGACTTAAAGCATCTTTCAGTGTGTGCCTATCCATTCTTCCTCCAAACTCTGGGTCCTTGGTTTCCAAATGCTGGTTTCCAAACATTGCTCTCATCAGAAAAGAGGACTTTGGACCACTGAGCAATAGACCAGGTCTGTTTTTCTTTAGCCCAAGTAAGACGCTTCTGACGTTGTTTGTTGTTCAGGAGCAGCTTGACAAGAGGAATACGACATTTGAAGCCCATGTCCAGGATCCGTCTGTGTTTGGTGGCTATTGATGCACTGCCTCCAGGCTCAGTCCACTCCTTGTGAAAGTCCCCAACACATTTGAATGTTCTTTTCCTGACAATCCTCTCCATGCTGCAGTCATCCCTGTTGCTTGTGCACCTTTTTCTTCCACACTTTTCCCTTCCACATAACTTTCTATTAATGAGCTTTGCAGGGCCGCCACCAGAAATTTTGGGGCCCCTAACTGAGCTCAGGGTCTGGGCCCCAGGGGGACGGCTCCAAAACCGCCCACAGAGACCGCCTTCAAATCCCGCCCACAGGAATACACACACAGAGACAAACACATTCACTGATACAAAAGGACACAGATACACACACACACACACACACTGATACATACTAACAGACACACATACTGATGTGCATATAGGCATACATACTGACACACACATACTGAGACATACACACATATACAGGCACACAGGTGTACATAGTGACAGACACATACTAACATACATACAGACACACATGCATAAGGACATACAGACATAGACACATTCATGATGACATACAGACAGACATTCATACTGACATACACACATTCATACTGACATGCAGACAAACATACACTGACATTCATACACACATAATGACATGCATACAGATAGACATACATGCATACATATATGCATACAAACATACACACAGACATACATTCATACAGACACTGACATCCATACATACACACATTCATAATGACATACAGACATACATTCATACATACATTCATACAAACAGACATACACTCATTCATAATGACATACAGACATACATTCATACATACATTCATACAAACAGACATACACACATTCATAATGACATGTAGACATACATACACTGACATTCATACACACATAATGACATGCATACAGATAGACATACATGCATACATACTTACAGACAGGCATACAGACATACATACAGACATACATAGTTACATACATTCATACTGGCATACATACATTCATACAGACACTGACATCCATACATACACACATTCATAATGACATGCAGACATACATACACTGACATTCATACACACATAATGACATGCATACAGATAGACATACATGCATACAGACATACATTCATACAGACAGACATACATACACACATTCATAATGACATGCAGACATACATACACTGACATTCATACACACATAATGACATGCAGACATACACACAGACAGACATACATACAGACAAACACACACACAGACATACATACACACAGACATACACACAGACAGACACACACACAGACAGACATACACACATACAGACAGACAGACATACACACAGACATACATACAGACAGGCATACATACACACAGACAGACATACATACACACATACAGACATACATACAGACAGACACACAGACATACATACACACAGCTCATTTTCCAGCCACCCTCCTGTTTCTTACCTTGTCGTTGCAGGAGGGTGGCTGGCTGGGGCTGATGGGACTGGCAGTCGGCTGGCTCTCCCTCTTCATGTCGGGCGCGAGCGCTCCTCCCGCGTGGAGTGAGCTGGGAGGACGTGACCACTTCCTCCCGGAAGCACTTGCGCTGGGCGGCTTTTTTTTTTTTAAAGGGGCCCGGTCGCGCTATACCACGGCCACAGCGCTGACCGGGCCCCTGATGGCGGCCCTGGTGCTTTGATACAGCACTTTGGGAACATCCAACATCCTTCGCAATTACCTTTTTAACCCCTTAAGGACACATGACATGTGTGACATGTCATGATTCCCTTTTATTCCAGACGTTTGGTCCTTAAGGGGTTAAAAGGCTCAGAAACCCTTTGCAGGTGTTATGGCTTACTTAGCTGATTAGAGTGGGACAGTGTGAGCCTTGAATTTTGCACCTTTTCACAATATTCTAATTTACTGAGATTGTGGATTTGGGGTTTTCATGAGCTGTAAGCCATAATCATCGAACTTATGACAAATCACGGTTTGAACTATCTTGCTTTGCATGTAATGTGTCTATCTCATATATTAGTTTCCCCTTTAACGTTGCATTACTGAAATAAATGAAGTTTTGCACAATATTCTAATTTTTTGAGTATCACATATATATATATATATATAAAACATTTGATAATCCCCCGCACTCACGCTTAATTATGTATCCACTGCGCCGGGTGCCAGGCATGAACTCCAATGGAAATATTGCTGCAAAAAACTGCCGCTCACCGGACTTATAAAAATCCAAATTTTATTGAAAAAAGAGTTAAAAAAGAGACCAACGTTTCAGTCCCCGCTCGGGACTTTCCTCAGGGTAACAGAACAATAAATACAATGACAACATACCAACAATATATAGGTAAATCTGATTGGTAAAACTCACCCAGGTACAGTGAAAACGTGTGGACCGTGTACTATAGCCCTTCCGGGTATGCGCGCGCACACCCGCTGAGGCTCCTCCCACTATACGTGCACGTGATACGTGCTGTGACGTGCCATTTGTCTATAGTTGCTAAGCAACATGTTGTGTCCACAGTCTGCAGGCTGGGCAAAGAAATGGTGAAAGGTTTTAGACAGTGTGCTATCATACAAAGATACACCTTCTTGACACCAATGTGCCCAAAATCTATAACCTAAATCACACATACTGTATAATCTTAAACATGTGTTGGAATAGAAAGATATATTTACAGAATCCAAGAAACGGTGTATGTTCCGCAATAATACAGAACTAAATAGTGAATGTGATGAATGGCCATAAATGTTTAGTGGTATATATGACCCAAGTGCAGTGTCAAAAATGTGTGTACCGCTGTGACACAGTTCACAATCATGAACAAAATCAATGAGCTCGTAGTTATAAATATACCCCTGTATAAATATCACCAGTGTGAATAACATACTTTGCAATGTGGGATATACTACCACTATATATAATACTAGTGTACATACTAAATATCGAAAAATAGATATCGAAATAGATATCGAAACAATCTATACCGGGTGAATATAATAAGTGGAAAAATATTAATACCTCATGGTACGTATCGCTCTATATAATGAGAGCCATTACCCGAGTACACTATACATCACAATACATAACTTTAAAATAATACACTATAAAAATGGTACAAGCTATAGGAGTTAAATAAATGCATAATATGGGATATTTTCATTCAACCCTTTCGGAGCCATGGTTCCCAGCTGATAAATCCAAAACGCTTCTTTTTGGAGCAGCATCCGACCCCTGTTACCACCCCTTTTAGGGCAAGGTACATGGTCTATACTCACAAATTTGAGTGAGGATAATGGATGTGCTTTCTCCAAAAAATGTTTGGCCACCGGTTTGTCAGATTGGCCATCTCGATAGGCCAGCCTGATACTTGACCGGTGGCCACGTATGCGTTCACATATAGGGGTCTCCGTCTTACCCACATAATAAAGGCCACATGGGCACATGAGCTTATAGATGACATAGGGTGTCTTGCAGGTAATGGTGTGCCTGATGTCATACGTCTTGTTGGTGTGAGGATGACAAAACTTCTTAGAAGGGATCATGTGTCCACAAGTAACACACCCCAGGCAACGTACACAACCACGTATATTGGACTTCAATGCCTTCGTGTAACTATGCACTGGATCCGTGTGTACCAACATGTCACGTAGACTTTGGTTTCTTCTATAGCAGATCATTGGTTGTTCCTTGAAGATCTTTGGCAGAGAGTCATCCGTGGATACCATCTTCCAGTTGTCCTTAATTAGTGCCGTGACCTTATCTGCAGAGTTGTGGAAGGTCAATGGAAACACCATACGCTGTGAAGAGTGAGCCTTATCCTTACTCGGGGCTCTTCTGGCTTGGATGAGTGCTTCTTGTAGCACCCTATCTGCATAGCCCCTATTCACAAACTTCTGGGTCATTGATTTCAATTGTATCTCTGCTGTCTCAGTATTTGAGTTGTTCCGTATAACTCTCTGATATTGCGCCTTGGGTATGGATTTTTTCAAAGCCCACGGGTGTGCACTCTGAGCATGCAGTAGGGTGTTTCTGTCAGTTGGTTTTGAAAACAAGGTGTACTCAATTCCTTTAGTTCCATAAGACAGTTCCAAATCCAAATATTGGACTGCATGTTCACTGATATTAGAGGTGAACCTAATCGGTGTAGGCAGCTGATTCAGTGTATCCACCATATTCTGGGCTTGTTCTGTCGTGCCGTTCCAAATTATAAGCAGATCATCAATGTAGCGGTAGTACCCCATTATTGATCTTGCATATGGGGTTAGTATATGTTGTATTTCATACATATACATGTATGCATTCGCATATCTTGGTGCTACTGCCGATCCCATAGAGGTTCCCGCTGTTTGTAGGTACCAATTTTCTTCAAACCTGAAGTAGTTATTGCTCAAAATAAACAATAATAGCTCAAGTGCCGCTTCTATCGGGGGGCCTTGGTATAATGATGTGTTACATAACACTTGCCGCATCGCCTCTACCCCTTCTGTATGGGGGATGACTGTGTATAAATTGGATACATCCATAGTGATGAAAATCGGTGTTGTATCCTCAAACGTCAAGGCTTTAAGGTGTATTAATAAAGACTGTGTGTCTTTGACACAAGTATACAAGGCTTCAACTGGATTCTTGAAAAGAAAATCAAGCCACTGTGCAATAGGTTCAAGTATGCCGTCAATGGCTGAGACGATGGGTCTCCCCGGTGGTCTCTGAGCATTTTTGTGTATTTTAGGAATACTGTATATTACCGGAGTGCGGGGATGGGTTTTGTTCAAGAAATGATATAATTCTGTATCTATATATCCGGCTCTTAAAGACATGTCCAATATGTCTACCAGTTTCTTCTGTATTTCTGCCGTGGGATCTCCCTTTAGTTGGAAATACGTGTCACTGTCCATCAGCTGTCTTTTCAAGTCATCAGAATAATGTCCATAGTCCATAAGAACGATCCCGCCTCCCTTATCCGCAGGGCGGATAACTATGGTGGAATCATTAGACAGTTCCTTAAGTAAAGATCGCTCTTGTTTGGTTATGTTGTGCTGTGGTTTAAATCTGCGAGACAGAATATCCTGGGACATCTTAGCAGTAGACGATAAAAAAGTTTTAATAGTATGTTTGGTACTATGTGTCAGACTTTCCGGCATCCGTACTCCGGGGACTTCCGGGTAGACGGAGCGCGGCCACTCCCCCTCCTCTGACGCGGTCGCTCCCAGGATACAAAGGGAGACCGCGTCAACACCTCAGTGCTGGATCAATTTGAAAGCCTCCCGCGAAAACTTCAACGCTAAGTGCATCTGTGTTTACCTCTACTGTGTATCGGACCCGGACTGTTTATCGTTTACCTACCTTCTCCTCTCCTCGACCACGGACTTGCCTTTGGATACTCTTTTGTCTGCAGCTACCTTAATCCTCTCTGAGAACATCTCTCACCGAACCGGATTACCACCCCTACAAAGCTAAGTAGAACTCATCTGCCTAAACAGGATTAATTATCTTGCATCTCTGCTTACATTCTCTTGCTTCTCCCTAACTAATTGTTCTGCTGCCAATTAACAATTCTATATTGGAATCTCATCTCTGTTCGGACTAATAATTGCCTTAACCTAATCTTTCTGCAAATCCTGCTGCTGCTTAATTTTCTGACAAGGAATTAAAGAGACGGCTCAACTTGAATTTTACTTTATTTCAATTGTAACAATTTAATAAACAATTTCAGTTATCTACAGTTGTGATCCATATTGTCAATAAGTGAACATTACAGATTGATCCAGCCCTTCTAATGGATCCAGTAGATCTCACTTCTGAAATCACAAGATTGAACCAAAGAGTGGATACGCTTACTCAAGGCATGCAAGACCTACAGGTCACCAATGAACGAATCCTTACTTATGTAAGGGACTTGCAAACACATACTCCTCATACCGTTACACACTCGGCTAGTGATCCTGCTGTTTCCAACCCCGAAAAGTTTTCTGGAGACAGGTCCCAATACCGAGAATTTATCAATTCTTGCAAATTGTTGATTGCCTTAAAACCTAGATCATATCCCACCGAAAGATCTAAGGTTTGTTCTGTTATTTCATTTTTAAGAGGTGAACCCATGGCCTGGGCTCATTCCTTCCTGGAAAATGATGACCCCATATTGGATTCTCTGGATGAATTCTTCGAAGCCATGTCTCTCCTTTACGAGGACCCTAATAAACAAGCAACTGCAGACTTAACCATTAGAACACTGCAGCAAAGAAACAGGCCTGTCGAAGATTATATTGCTGAATTCAAACGATGGGCACCAGAAACTCAGTGGAATGACATAACTCTACGTAACCAGTTCCGTATTGGGCTATCTGAAGCTGTCAAGGATGAGCTCTCCAGGACTGAACTACCTTCTACACTGAATACTCTTATCCAATTGTCAATCAGCATTGACAGACGACTTAGGGAAAGAAAAGCTGAGAAATCACTCACTAGCTCCCTATGGAAAAAACCCTTCACTTCTTCACGAGCACCGGAGAAACCTATCACTCCCACAGAACCTATGGAAATAGGGGTTTTGAGAAGTCCTCTTACTCCAGAAGAGAGAACCAGAAGAAGACAAATGAACCTCTGCATGTACTGTGCTTCACAAGAACATGTGGTCCCAGAATGTCCTCTATTGAAACGTCCTAGAGGCGGTAAGCATGGTTCTACTACGAATGTAATGAGTGTACTTCCTCCTAAAACAACCTCTCATTTCTCCTCTGTTTCTCTCATATTACAGTGGGACAAAGAAAGGATTACTACTGATGCCATTATTGATTCCGGTGCTAATGGGGTGTTCCTGGACTCATCCTTTGTTACAAAAAATAAAATTCCTTGTGTTCAAAAACGTAATTCCGTCTCTGTCAGAGTTATTGATGGCTCCTTAATATCCTCGGGGCCCATTCGTTCTGAAACTATCCCTTTAAGAACTACTACCAATTATATCCATTCTGAATTTCTTGTTTTTGATGTTATAAATTCTCCTCTTTATCCAATTATATTAGGAATCGACTGGTTACGGACTCACAACCCATATATTACATGGGCTCCTTTCTCTCTCACCTTTAACTCTGCATATTGTAAGGGAACATGTCTACAACACATCCCCATTTTACAAGTTACTGAAGAAACCCCCATACCTTCCATCTATTCTGAGTTCGCCGATGTATTCAGTAAAAAGGAAGCGGAGACACTTCCTCCTCATCGACCCTATGATTGTCCGATTGACCTTGTTCCTGGTGCTCCTATCCCTTTTGGACACATTTACCCTCTCTCTGAATCAGAGTTAAAAACCCTCAAAGAATACCTGGATGAGAACCTCCGTAAGGGGTTCATTAGACCTTCCTGTTCACCAGCCGCTTCCAGCATGTTTTTTGTAAGAAACAAGGACCAGACTATACGCCCAATCATCGACTACAGGTCATTGAATAAAATAACTATCAAGAATCGTTACCCTCTTCCCCTGATCAATGAGTTGATCGAAAGATTAAGAACAGCTACCATCTACACTAAACTTGACCTTCGTGGGGCATATAACCTTGTTAGAATCAAGGCCAATGATGAATGGAAAACGGCGTTCAGGACCCGATATGGCCTTTACGAATATCTTGTCATGCCCTTCGGGCTCTGTAACGCCCCTGCAACCTTTCAGCATTTCATAAACGATATCTTCAGAGATCTCCTAGATGTTTGTGTCATCATCTACTTAGATGATATTCTCATCTACTCCAACAACCTTGAGGAACACAGAAAACACGTGAGATGGGTATTATCCAGATTAAGAACACACAAATTATATGCAAAACCAGAAAAATGTATTTTTGAAGTCAATGAAATCACTTTTTTGGGATACGTTATCTCCCCTCATTCCATAAGTATGGATACCTCCAAAATAGATTGTATTGTCAATTGGTCTACTCCTGCTAATACTAAGGACTTACAACGTTTTTTGGGATTTGCCAACTTCTACAGGAAGTTCATTAAAAATTACTCCAATGTAGCTCATCCGCTTAACCTGCTCAATAGCAGTAAACGTTCCTTTGCTTGGAACGAAGAGGCTCAAGCAGCCTTTGATGAATTAAAACGGAGATTTACAAGTGCTCCCATTCTCCAACTCCCTAATCCTGATTTTCTCTACGTCATGGAAACAGATGCTTCTGACACAGCTATCGGGGCTGTCCTTTCTCAGCAACGATCGCCTCAAGATCCTCTCCATCCAGTGGCTTTTTTCTCACGATCTATGTCTCCTGCTGAACGAAATTATCCTATAGGAGAAAAAGAATTGTTAAGCATTAAAGCAGCATTCGAAAACTGGCGACACATACTGGAAGACACACGCACTCCTGTAATTGTTTACACTGACCACAGGAACCTTGAATATCTTCATTCGAACAAAACTCTCTCTGCCAGACAAGTAAGATGGAATCTTTTCTTTGCCCGATTCAATTTTCAAATTATTTACAGACCTGGATCCAGAAACAAAAAAGCAGATGCTCTGTCCAGAATTCAACAAGATCTTCCTGTGATTGGAACTCCCCCACCCAAAATCATAGGTATCATTTCGTCATTAATAGATGATATTAAACATCTTAAGGAAGAAGATCTTGAGCTTCCCAAACAAAAGAAACTATCAAAAAAGGACGGTCTCTACTACTTCAAAAACAGATTATACATTCCTCCCTTGTTTAGGAATAAAATTCTCTCCTTAATTCATGATTCCCCTCTGGCTGGTCATCCGGGTGCAAGGAAAACACTGGAGCTGTCTAAAAGATATTACTGGTGGCCTCGCCAGGACAGAACCATAGAATCTTATGTCAAAACCTGTCCAACCTGTCTGAGATCAAAATCTGACCATCATCCACCATTCGGTCAACTATTAAGCCTACCGATTCCAGAAAGACCTTGGCAGTCCATTTCAATGGATTTCTTGGTAGAACTCCCTCCTTCGCAACATCATAACACCATTCTAGTAGTGGTAGACCGTTTCACCAAAATGTCCCATTTTATTCCTTTAAGGAAATTACCCTCTTCATCTGAACTTGCCAAAATATTCATCGACAACATAGTGAAACTCCATGGACTTCCTGAGGAAATCATTTCAGACAGGGGAACACAGTTCACCTCCAAATTCTGGAATGAGATGTGTTCCTCTCTCAGTATTCAACGTAAATTGTCTTCAGCCTATCATCCCCAAACCAACGGACAAACAGAGAGAGTTAACCAGTGTGTTGAACAATACTTACGGTGTTATTGCTCTCACTTACAAGACGATTGGATCACGTGGTTACCAATGGCAGAATTCTCATATAACAACTCTGTACACGCTAGCAGTAAAATGACTCCATTCTTTTCAAATTTTGGATTCCATCCCTCTTCGATTCCTGATCAGGGACTCCCTTCTTCTAATCCATACGTCTCCAACCACAACGCTTTCATGTCTGCCCTCTTCCTCAAGTTACGTGATAACCTCAAAAATGCATCAGCTGCTCAGAAAAAGTTTTTCGATACTGGCAGACGACCTTCCCCTGCTTACAACGTTGGTGATCTCGTATGGCTCTCTTCAAAGAACATTGTCACCAACCGTCCCTCAAAGAAACTGAGTTCTCTCTTCCTTGGCCCTTTTCGTATATTGTCTCTTATCAACGAAAACGTGGTCAGATTGAAACTTCCACCTACCATGAAACTTCATCCTGTCTTCCATGTGTCTCTGCTTAAACCACACCGCTCCGACCCTTTTCTAAGGGATGCTCTTACCGCTCCTGATCCCATTCTGGTACACGGTGAAGAGGAATACGAGGTCCAGAGGATCCTGGATTCGCGAATCCATCGTGGTTCCTTACAGTATCTTATCCGGTGGAAAGGCTACGGAGTTGACGAAGATTCCTGGGTGTCGTCCTCCGCGGTACATGCTCGTCGACTCATCAACGCGTTCCATGCTCGCTACCCTTCCAGACCTCGTTGACAGCATCCGGTGGCTGCTTCTTATGGGGGAGGTTCTGTCAGACTTTCCGGCATCCGTACTCCGGGGACTTCCGGGTAGACGGAGCGCGGCCACTCCCCCTCCTCTGACGCGGTCGCTCCCAGGATACAAAGGGAGACCGCGTCAACACCTCAGTGCTGGATCAATTTGAAAGCCTCCCGCGAAAACTTCAACGCTAAGTGCATCTGTGTTTACCTCTACTGTGTATCGGACCCGGACTGTTTATCGTTTACCTACCTTCTCCTCTCCTCGACCACGGACTTGCCTTTGGATACTCTTTTGTCTGCAGCTACCTTAATCCTCTCTGAGAACATCTCTCACCGAACCGGATTACCACCCCTACAAAGCTAAGTAGAACTCATCTGCCTAAACAGGATTAATTATCTTGCATCTCTGCTTACATTCTCTTGCTTCTCCCTAACTAATTGTTCTGCTGCCAATTAACAATTCTATATTGGAATCTCATCTCTGTTCGGACTAATAATTGCCTTAACCTAATCTTTCTGCAAATCCTGCTGCTGCTTAATTTTCTGACAAGGAATTAAAGAGACGGCTCAACTTGAATTTTACTTTATTTCAATTGTAACAATTTAATAAACAATTTCAGTTATCTACAGTTGTGATCCATATTGTCAATAAGTGAACATTACACTATGCGGATCAAATGTAGACCTGATCTTGAATCTGCCGGTTCCCATTTCAGACATGGATGACTGCTGTATTGGAGTATGTTGAAAAAACTCCTTAAGTCTCATTTGTCTCCCAAATCGAAATAATTCAGTGCTCCATTTGAATATGTTAGGGCCCACTGTAGGTATAAACGACAGCCCCTTGCTTAAAATGCTTATTTCAATAGAGCTGAGGGGTCTTCGGGAGAGGTTGAAAATGGGATTTACCTCCTGAGCGGCGGTTTCCCCTTTGGCGCCGGGTTTGTTCTTACGGCCTCGCCTGATCCTATGTCTTCGTCTCCTCGGTTTCTGCTTCTGGTCATAGTCCCTGTGCCCACCTTCCCTAAAAAAGGACTGGGTTCTGATTGTACGTCACTCTCAGAAGCTGACTCCCCTGATGTAATATCCACCGTAGGGATATTGGGGCGCACAATTCTCTTCCTAAACCTTCTGGGTCTAGGAGGACGGTCACCTGCAAGCCATCGGTATACTCGATGATCGTGATAATCTTGCTGTACTCTTTCAAACTTCTGTTTTTTAAATTTCACCAACTCTGTTTTATATTTGAGTACTTCTGTCTTAAGCTGCTGCTGTATCTTGGCGCCCTCACTGGAGGCTAGTAATACTGAGTGTTCTATTTCCAACTCCGCTATATTACGCTTAACATCTACCAGATCAGATTTAACGTCTTTGATGGCTATAAGCATAAGATCCAGTGAGGCCCTATTAAGTACATGAGTCCAGTCTCTACATACAGTGGCCTTAAGCCTCCCTATGGTGGGTATATTAAGCAGTCTGAATCCACGAGGGATCATCTTAGCCTTGTAGTAATCAGACAGAAAAATGCCATGTAGGTCTAAATCTGTGCTTTTTTTGTGTAGCCGGAGTAGCTTAAAATATACATCTTTAGGGGTAACATTACTGGGTAAACCCTGGCTGGTTTCATCCCATAATATATCCGCTGCCTCCTCTGATGAAAATTGGAGGGTTTCAGCGTGTTCACTGTAAGCTCCTGCTTGTACCAGAAAGTCATCCATGTTTAAAAACAAAATACCCGAAAAATAAATACCAATCAGATAAACTGAATATGATCAGTATACACTTGAAACAAAACCCATACAAAAAAAACGTGAAAATAAATCGTAACAATAAATTTTCACTAACTGCTGGTGCAAAGGGGGTAAGAGGTAGAGTACATTCCCTCTATTCCATACAAAACATTTGATAATCCCCCGCACTCACGCTTAATTATGTATCCACTGCGCCGGGTGCCAGGCATGAACTCCAATGGAAATATTGCTGCAAAAAACTGCCGCTCACCGGACTTATAAAAATCCAAATTTTATTGAAAAAAGAGTTAAAAAAGAGACCAACGTTTCAGTCCCCGCTCGGGACTTTCCTCAGGGTAACAGAACAATAAATACAATGACAACATACCAACAATATATAGGTAAATCTGATTGGTAAAACTCACCCAGGTGCAGTGAAAACGTGTGGACCGTGTACTATAGCCCTTCCGGGTATGCGCGCGCACACCCGCTGAGGCTCCTCCCACTATACGTGCACGTGATACGTGCTGTGACGTGCCATTTGTCTATAGTTGCTAAGCAACATGTTGTGTCCACAGTCTGCAGGCTGGGCAAAGAAATGGTGAAAGGTTTTAGACAGTGTGCTATCATACAAAGATACACCTTCTTGACACCAATGTGCCCAAAATCTATAACCTAAATCACACATACTGTATAATCTTAAACATGTGTTGGAATAGAAAGATATATTTACAGAATCCAAGAAACGGTGTATGTTCCGCAATAATACAGAACTAAATAGTGAATGTGATGAATGGCCATAAATGTTTAGTGGTATATATGACCCAAGTGCAGTGTCAAAAATGTGTGTACCGCTGTGACACAGTTCACAATCATGAACAAAATCAATGAGCTCGTAGTTATAAATATACCCCTGTATAAATATCACCAGTGTGAATAACATACTTTGCAATGTGGGATATACTACCACTATATATAATACTAGTGTACATACTAAATATCGAAAAATAGATATCGAAATAGATATCGAAACAATCTATACCGGGTGAATATAATAAGTGGAAAAATATTAATACCTCATGGTACGTATCGCTCTATATAATGAGAGCCATTACCTGAGTACACTATACATCACAATACATAACTTTAAAATAATACACTATAAAAATGGTACAAGCTATAGGAGTTAAATAAATGCATAATACGTACCATGAGGTATTAATATTTTTCCACTTATTATATTCACCCGGTATAGATTGTTTCGATATCTATTTCGATATCTATTTTTCGATATTTAGTATGTACACTAGTATTATATATAGTGGTAGTATATCCCACATTGCAAAGTATGTTATTCACACTGGTGATATTTATACAGGGGTATATTTATAACTACGAGCTCATTGATTTTGTTCATGATTGTGAACTGTGTCACAGCGGTACACACATTTTTGACACTGCACTTGGGTCATATATACCACTAAACATTTATGGCCATTCATCACATTCACTATTTAGTTCTGTATTATTGCGGAACATACACCGTTTCTTGGATTCTGTAAATATATCTTTCTATTCCAACACATGTTTAAGATTATACAGTATGTGTGATTTAGGTTATAGATTTTGGGCACATTGGTGTCAAGAAGGTGTATCTTTGTATGATAGCACACTGTCTAAAACCTTTCACCATTTCTTTGCCCAGCCTGTAGACTGTGGACACAACATGTTGCTTAGCAACTATAGACAAATGGCACGTCACAGCACGTATCACGTGCACGTATAGTGGGAGGAGCCTCAGCGGGTGTGCGCGCGCATACCCGGAAGGGCTATAGTACACGGTCCACACGTTTTCACTGCACCTGGGTGAGTTTTACCAATCAGATTTACCTATATATTGTTGGTATGTTGTCATTGTATTTATTGTTCTGTTACCCTGAGGAAAGTCCCGAGCGGGGACTGAAACGTTGGTCTCTTTTTTAACTCTTTTTTCAATAAAATTTGGATTTTTATAAGTCCGGTGAGCGGCAGTTTTTTGCAGCTATATATATATATATATATATATTATACAGGTTGTGTCAATCACAGCCAGGGGAATTGTGGCTAGGGCAGCATAAACAGAAACAAAAGGGATTTAACTCCTAAATGGCAGAAAATTGAGCAATTGAGACTTAAGAGGCATGATACAAATCACCAAAACTGACTTAGCACCTTTTAAGTGTTTTATACCCCATTTCATCTGAATAGTAAGCTATTTATGCAGGGCCCTCTTCACTCTATGTTCCTATTCACCTTGAATGAATAAATAATGTAATCCTTTGTTACTGAATTTTTAGTTTTGGGTAATGTAGTGAGAAAGATATTTAAATGCGTTCTTATGGATGAGATTAACAACTGGATTAATGTGGCTAATGGGTGAGAGAATTTGAGACAGAATTATGTGTAATTACATTATACAGATTCCATAATTACATTATACATTGTGTAATTTCAGAACAAGGAAGAATAAAGGCAAACCTACCATGCCGCATGATTGCTTGGGGCCAGGGCCTTGGCCGTATCTTCTCTCTGTTGTGCATATTGGTCTGCAAGATAGGTAATGTAGGTCTATATCAGGGGTAGGCAACCTACGGCACTAGTGCCATGCACGGCACTCGAGGTGTCTTTGCACGGCACTCAAGGCTGCTAGAGCCAAACAGGCTCCGGCCTATCAGGAGTCCCAGAAATCTGCTTATATGAAAAGGTGGTGATGGGCAATCCTCAATTTATGCATTGCGGCACGTAGAGGAAGTGATCTCAGATCACTTCATTCCAGCACTTGTGAATGGGAATCCACACTGGAGTAGAGCAGCCTGCAGCTCCTGTCCTTGACTTGTACCTGGCAAGTCTGGTCCCCATTGGAACCCAGGGAAACCACTCACACTGCTAGATATACACAGAGATGCATAATAACCCTCCCCTTATACAAATAATACAAACAGCCCCCATACAAATATACACACAATCCGCACAAACTCAACACCACTGACAATCCACATACATGCACATAACACCACATGCAGCCTCTCACATGAAATAACCCAAACAGCCCCCACACATACACACCCTACCAAACACACAATGTGACCATCCACACACACAATTCCACAAGCAGCCCCCATACACAGCCAACATTCCAAGATATCATATACGATACCACAAACTACTCATGAACATATACAATATAATCGCTCATATAAGCACAAATGCAACGATACAAAGCAACTACAGTATAACTAACACAAGCAGAATACAGCAACATACACACCTCAATTTAAAAAAAAAAAAAAAAAAAAAAAAAGACCGGCACGCTACGGGACATCACAATCCTATTTCGGCACAGTGCTGCTAAAAGGTTGCCTACCCCTGGTCTATATCATTAAAATGATGCCTCCAGACTAGTTTCTGTTTTACTAGACAATTTCATGAATTCTTAAAACTGGTTGTGAACTGTATAGAGCATCTTTCTCTTGAGCTTAGTGAGGAGCATCCTCTGTTATTTTCATTATTTTCATGTAAAAGGTCAAGTAAAGTGCCTGCATTCTTGCAGGTGTACTATAGAATCTTATTCTATTTCTCTCACTCCATATCAGCTTGACACCTCAAGCTTGAAATTCTGTGATGAAATTGAACAAAATAGGAGGCTTGTCGACCGTTGTCCTGGGTTAAATTACAAATACATTTTTTTTTTCTTTTGCAGAAATTTTCTTTGGATTATCTACACATATTGTGCAAGCAATATATGGGTGCGATAGATACTATCTTCTAGAGTATTGGAGTGTTACATCATGTATCCCTGGATCGCACATCAATATGCACAATATGCACCACAAATTCAAACCCGCACAGTGCTGAGCTACCAGGTGTACTCCAGCAGTCCAAATGTCTACTGCTTTTACAGTGGACGAATGGTGCTGTGAGACTTGCAGCCCACAAGATCTATATACTAGTGGGCTGAGAAGCAATTTACCAGCTACCACCCCTTGCTGACCCTTCACTGCACAGCAGTTCATATCTCTCAATTCCAGCATCCAGGGAATTGGTGATGCAATTATGCCCAAATTACTGGCAGGCCAGCCTGGCGTGAATGCACGCCTGTCCGTCTGTTTATAATTCAGGCCAGCTACTGAGGACAGTCCCTGAAGGGAGCTATATTTCAGTGCTCTTTGCCGGGTCCTAGGGTCCTGAATATAGTATGTCAGGCAACATTCAGCACTCCCGATGTTTTGGACTACACCTCCCATGATGATTTGCCAGCATTATAGGTGTAAGAGCATTATGGGGGATGTAGTAAACAACATCTAGAGTGCCGGAGGTTGCCTATCTCTGTAGTATGTGCATGTCTAATGATTCACCCGTGTTATGCTTGCTGAGGACAGTTCCTGGTGTCCCCAAAGGCAGGACACCAGGTAACTAAGTTAGGACAGCGGGACAGGACCTGAAAATCAGGACAGTCCCTCCAAAATGGGGACAGTTGGAAGGTCTGGCTATCTGCAACACAGCAATAATTGAACCTGCATTGCTTACTTATGATATTAATTTTATTGATGTTTCTCCAGCACAGGATAGATGGCTGTGAAGACTCATTTAACTTATGTACACAAGGCAATTCCTTATTTGCATGGGAAAAAGTATTTTGGATATTATGCTCTAACAGTTGAAAGTCTATTTGAAGATAATTAATGTCATGTCCTGTTCCATTCTGCGCAGATGTCAGACCTTGGCTACTGATATTCAGTACTCTTTTTACAATTCTTGTTTAGTTTTTTCTTGTTTTTTCTGGTCTTTTATTCTGTGCCTGGTTTTCTTAATGCTGGGTTTTCTGGGTTCATTCCTTTATTCCGTTCCTGGAATTCCCAGTCTCCTGGATTACTTTAAATGTTTGTTTTTTGTTGCCACACCCATTCTTTTGCCATTTTGTTTCAGTCTGTTCCTGCAAGCAGTGGTCTCATTTCCTCTGCTCCTTTCTTTGCAGGTAAGTACTGTGTGTGTTTTATTGTTGTTTATTTAGTCATGCATATCTAGGCAGTTAGGAGCCACTGTAATTAGAGTACTTTGGCGCAGTAGTGGGCTGCATACATATTGGCCATTTATGTATGTCTAAATCTCCAATGTTTATTACATATATAGTACTTGGTTATGTCTCCTCTTGTTTTGCCTTGTATCTCTTGTCTCGTTTTATTTTGTCTTGTATTCCCAGTTCATGTACAGTCCTGTTCATGTTTCCCTCATGTATTGTGTACATTTTCTGGGTTCTGCTTTCTGTCCTTCTTCGGTTCTGGGTTCTTCTAGTCTTGTCTTGTTTGGTGCATATTCTAGTCTTACCTTGTTTCTAGTACTGGATATGTATCTGCTTAAAATCAGCTCCTGCCTTCTGCATCAGGGCCCTGGTATGTGGCCGCACAAACCCTGGTGCTCAACGCCAGGGGGCGTGTGGTTACCCTGCACTAGGCCCTGATTGTCCATTTCCACGCTGAGACTCTCATCATCATCATCAGGCATACAGGGGTCCCGGTCCTCAGACCGCCACCCGAGACAAATAATTAATTATTTTATTGCTCAACATCACATTAAACCAATTCAACTGTAACATGTAGTGATGTTTTGTATTAATAACAGCATCTGACATATAAATCACAGATGTTTAGACAACTGCCAGAACAGATGGACAGCAGTGGGCTTTTACTCAAATTTAATTTCACTCCTATGGGGATTAAAACAGTAAGGCAGCAGAGGTATATGTCATCCACCGTCTTTAAAAATATTAACAGACATATTTGCTCACATTTGTCAGACCTAAAATGTTTTCAAGATCATGGATCTTTATATGAAGAGCAGAATGCTCCCTAACATCTTAGTCAAAGACAGAATTTCTGAAAGCAGAGCAAGGATAAATGATAACAGGCTGTTGTGAAAGGAACATGGCATGTAACAAACGGGAAAGACAAGCAGAGGTCAGGATCACAGAAATCACAAGTAGTCAAACAAGTCAAAACCAGAGAGCACACATACAGGAACCATGTCAGGGCAAGGAACCAGTGTAACCCCAGATGCTACATACCCACAAGTGACACACTATTGGTCAGCAGCACATGTGCCATGCCAGAACATTAGTGGCCAATGATGCAAGATTGACGCATCAAAGAATTATGCAGGCCTTTTTGCGTATAAGATGCAATTAAAGTAGAGCACCAGAATTGCTGCTAGAATGATGCGTGGCATTAATTCGCAGGGCTGAATTATGAAGAGATTAAGCAGATGTTTTCATGCTTCCAATTGAAAGAGTTAAAATCATCTGAAAAGAGAAAACAAAATACATTGGTAAACTCTTCTAGATAATGAAAGTAATAAAGTAATTCCACCTGAGCTAATTCTCATTAGCTCAGGGGTATGTTTTATATTTATTGCTGGAAGGCTAGGTGTTGAAGCTGCTATGTACATGGCACATTAGTCTCCCAGGAGACCAGAGAATGCTAAATGTTAGAAAATGTCACTATACAGAGAACATCAGAAGAGCCTTGATATCTTAAAGTTGGCCATATTCCAAGTCCTTACTCATAAAATGAATACATTTTATGGTGGGTGAACAGCATGCCTACTTATCACAATGGCACAAGCCAGATGCTTTATACCAAAGATCATAACATATGACACATTTTAGGTGAATTGTCAAATGGAATGATAATTGGAAAATAATCACATTCTATTTGCTACAGAAAGAAGAAAAATGCAAATATGTTAGAAATGCATCATTTCACTTGTACTTTGTATCTATTTGCATTTAACTTTTCTATTTCATTGCAATTAACATTAATGTGGAGGTCACTGATATGGATCTTTTTTTTTTTTAAACACCACAATGGGCACTGAAAGGCCTAATTTTTTCAAACACTTATGTTATTGGCTGGTTAGTGAGCTCTCACGGGTCCTTGTGGTCTTGGGACTGGTGGGCTGAGATGACTGGTCCTTCACAATTCTTCCTCACCCCTGCAACTGTTCAAGGTGACAATCCCTTCACTGAAAGCACAGATCAGTGCAGCAGTTATTTTTCTTAAGTGTTTACCTTTTAGATTTCTGTTAATTTGTTCCAGCATGGTCATCCTAAGTCATTATGCCTACAAGCTTATATGTCTGTATATATATGTCTGGTCCCCTTCTATTTTCTGTTTATACTGCCTCTCTTGGCAAACTTATTACCTCTTTTGGATTTCACTACCACCTGTACGCTGATGACACCCAGCTATATCTCTCCTCCCCGGACCTCTCCCCTGCCGATCTGCAACGTGTCACTGCTTGCCTTTCTTCCATCTCTGACTGGATGTCATCCCGCTTTCTGAAACTCAATCTCTCAAAAACTGAGCTCCTTGTCTTTCCTCCTCCTAATACTGATCCTCCTCTTTCCCTCTCCCTCCAAGTTTGTGGTACCAACATCAGTCCATCCTTGCAAGCGCGCTGTCTTGGCGTCATACTTGACTCTGGTCTCACCTTTGAGCCTCACATCCAGCATGTTGCCAAATCCTGTAGATTCCATCTTAAAAACATAGCCCGCATCCGCCCCTTTCTTGCACCAGATACTACCAAGGAGCTTGTCCATGCTCTAGTAATTTCCCGCATGGATTATTGTAACCCTCTCCTGATTGGTCTTCCCAATAGCCGTACTGCACCCTTACAGTCTGTAATGAATGCTGCTGCTTGTCAGGGTACCTGAGGCCTCTACCTCTAAGGGAGGTAGAGACTTGGTGGTTTGCCCGTCCAGGCGAGCTGTTTCCTTCGTTCCTCGCGGTTCATCCAGTCACTTAAACACCGGCCGCGAGGAATCCACGTCCTTTTCTAGCAGGACGCTCAATACGTGACGTCATGACGCTATCGCGAGCGACCTGTCACTCAAGTGTCCGATATCCAATCGGTACTTGTCAGAGGCGTGATTACCATCCAGAGCCAGGGTATTTAAGCTTACTTCTCACTTCAGCTCATTGCCCTGTCGTGGTTCTAGCTTGTCTAGTCACTCAGTGCTCTGGTATTCTAGTTTGCTCTATTTGGTTTTGACTCGGCTTGTTGTACTACTCTGCTTCTCTGTTATCCCTTGACCCGGCTTGTCTCTCGCTTATCTGTCTTCTCGTTCCCTCGACCTCGGCTTGTCTCTGACTATTCTCTATTACTCTCGGTACGTTAGTCCGGCCATTCTAAGGCCCGGTATACGTACCTTTCCACTCTTTGTACTCTGCGTGTTGGATCCCTGTCCCGATCCTGACATTACGACAGGGCCAATGGATCCTGCAGGTACAAACAGTCAGCTTGGTTCTTCGGATCCCAGGTTTGACGCCATGGAGCATAGGATGGATCAGATGGCTTTGGCACTACAGGCACTTTTGTCTCGTGCTAGTAATCCACCTGAGGAGACACGTACTCCTTCTATTTCTCCTGCAGTCTCAGGTCTAGAGGTAGCCACGGTAGGGGCTTCTTCCCGTATTACCCCACCAGTACGTTATGGCGGGTCACCGGAGAAGTGTCGTGGCTTTCTGAACCAGATTAGCATCCATTTTGAATTACAACCCCGCTCTTATCCTACAGATAGAGCGAAGGTTGGATTTGTTATTACTTTACTCATTGAGAAAGCTCTGAGATGGGCCAATCCTTTATGGGAGAATGATAATCCACTAGTCTATAATTATAATGCCTTTGTAGCTGCGTTTAGAAGAACTTTTGACCCTCCTGGTAGAAAGGTCAATGCAGCTAGATTACTGTTGCGCCTTAGACAGGACAATCGAACACTCGTGGATTATGCACTAGAGTTCAGGTCCTTGGCGGCAGAAGTTAAGTGGAACGAACAGGCTTATATAGATGTGTTTCTGAATGGGTTATCAGATGTAATTCTTGACGAGGTCGCTACTAGAGAACTCCCTGAGAATTTGGAGGATTTAATTTCTTTTATATCTCGTATTGATGAACGCTTAAGAGAGAGGCAGAACACTTGAGATAGGACCCGTAGACCCTCCTTTAAACTAGCGCCTACCTTTCAAGATTCTGAGTTCGAGGACTTACGTATTCCTGAACCTATGCAGATAGGCAGTACTCATCTCACAGAGAGGGAGAGACAGTACAGGAGAAGGGAGGGTTTATGTATGTATTGTGGAGTCAGAGGTCATTTACGCCTAAATTGTCCCAATCGTTCGGGAAACGCTCGCACCTAAGTTTCTCTAGAGGACAGGCCTTGGGTGTTTCTACTTTGTCCTCTATTCACAACTACAAAGAGCTCAGGCTTCTGTTACCCGTTTCTTTAAAGTGGGAAAAGGGAGTAGTTAAGACTATGGCACTAATCGATTCTGGAGCTGCTGAGAGCTTTATAGATCAGGGTTTTGCTGCCAAGCATGCTATTCCATCCCAGTTAAAAGAGACACCACTGGCTGTTGAGGCCATCGATGGTAGACCGTTACTTGAGCCTGTTATTTTCCATGAGACCATACCGATTAACTTAACTGTTGGCATCCTACATAGAGAGGACATATCCTTACTGCTCATTTCTTCTCCGTCTATTCCCATAGTCCTGGGGTACTCCTGGTTGAGGAGACATAACCCTATTATTAATTGGGAATCAGGGGAGATAGTTTCATGGGGACAGAATTGTCAAGAGAAATGCTTGCGGAAGGTCTCGCCTCTCGGATTAACCAACACATCGGCTAACTCTGACAATCCTACAGAGACACAAATTCCGCCTCAGTATCTAGATTTAAAGGCAGTATTTGACAAAAAGAAAGCCGATACCTTACCTCCACACAGGTCCTTTGATTGCAAAATTAACCTACTCCCTGGTACCATGCCCCCCAGAGGTCATGTATACCCATTATCTACGAAAGAGAACTCAGTTCTAGAGGAGTATATTCACGAGAATTTAGACAAGGGATTCATTAGGAGGTCCTCCTCCCCTGCCGGGGCTGGATTTTTTTTTGTTAAAAAGAAGGATGGTTCTTTGAGACCTTGTATTGATTATCGAGGCCTAAATAAGATAACCATTAAAAATGCCTACCCGATTCCCTTGATCACCGAACTCTTCGATCGTTTGAAGGGCTCTACAATTTTCACCAAGTTAGACCTCAGAGGGGCATATAACTTGGTGAGAATCCAGCAGGGACATGAGTGGATGACGGCATTCAATACTCGCTATGGCCACTATGAATATACGGTTATGCCTTTTGGGTTATGCAATGCACCAGCTGTATTCCAAGATCTGATAAATGAGGTTCTTAGGGAATTTCAGCAAGAGTGCGTCATTGTGTACCTAGATGATATACTTATACATTCTAGTGAGATTGAGACTCATCACAAGCAAGTCAGGAGGGTTTTGCACAAGCTTCTTCAGCATGGCTTGTACTGCAAGTTGGAGAAATGTAGCTTTGATCAAACCCAGGTAACCTTTCTTGGCTATGTGATCTCTGGGGAGGGATTCAAGATGGATCCGGATAAACTCCAGTCCATTCTAGAGTGGTCTTTACCCAAAGGACTTAAAGCCGTACAGAGATTTATTGGTTTTTCTAATTATTATAGGCGCTTTATTAAGGGCTATTCTTCAATTATCGCACCTATCACTAATATGACCAAACAGGGGGCTGATACTAAGAATTGGACTACTGAAGCTCTTCTTGCGTTCAAAACTCTCAAGGAGCTTTTCGCTTCCGCTCCAATTTTAGTTCACCCCGACACTTCCCTGCCTTTTCTACTTGAGGTAGACGCATCAGAGACTGGTTTAGGTGCTGTCCTATCTCAAAGGTTGGGTGTTGACAAACCATTACATCCATGTGGATTTTTCTCTAAAAAATTGTCCGGTACTGAGAGCAGATATGACATTGGTGACAGAGAATTACTGGCGGTTATCAAGGCTTTGAAAGAGTGGAGACATTTATTGGAAGGTACTTTACATCCTGTTACCATTCTAACAGACCACAAAAATTTGTCTTATATCGGAGAGGCCAAGCGTTTGTCCTCCAGGCAGGCTCGTTGGTCGTTGTTTCTTACCCATTTCAATTACGTTCTGACTTACAGACCTGGCTCAAAGAATTCTAAAGCCGATGCGCTATCTCGCCAATTTGAGCCTTCTGCTTCAGTTGAACCACTTGTGTCCTCCATTGTACCCAAATGCAATATTATTGCTAATACCAGTCTTAAAATTCATTCTCCGCTACTTGACCAGATCTTGAAGTCACAACATCTAGCTCCCGGAGACACTCCTGAGGGAAGAAACTTTGTTCCTCCTGAACTTCAACTGGAACTCTTACAATGTTTTCACGAAAGTAAAATAGCTGGGCATCCTGGTATTCGCAAGACATACTCTCTGATATCCAAGGATTTCTGGTGGCCTTCACTTCGAAAAGATATTGAGGAGTTCGTCGCAGCTTGTGAGACTTGTGCCAAGACTAAACTACCTCATGCTTCTCCATGTGGCCTGTTACACCCCTTGGACATTCCTGAGAAACCTTGGTCCTGTTTGTCCATAGACTTTATCGTTGATTTACCTGCTTCCAAGAGACAGACTGTTATTCTCACGGTGGTGGATAGATTTACTAAGATGGCCCATTTCGTGCCATTACCTAAACTTCCGACTTCTCCTGAATTGGCGGAGATTTTTGCAAGAGAGGTTTTTCGCCTACATGGGATTCCTTCGGAGATTGTTTCTGATAGAGGTTCTCAATTTGTCTCACGTTTCTGGAGATCCTTTTGTTCTCAAATGGGTATCAAATTGAACTTCTCCTCTGCCTATCACCCTCAGTCTAACGGAGCTGCTGAACGTACCAATCAAAAGATCGAACAGTATCTGCGATGCTTTGTTTCCGAACACCAGGACGATTGGGTCGGTCTGATTCCTTGGGCGGAGTTCGCACACAATAACCTTGTTTGTGATTCAACTCGCTCTAGCCCTTTCTTCATGAACTATGGCTTTCATCCTTCGATTTTTCCTTCGGTTTCCTCTTCTCAGGGGATACCGTCGGTTGATGATCATGTCGCCAACCTGAAGAAATTATGGGATCAGACTCGGCAAATTCTGTTACATAGTTCTTCATTGTTCAAGAAACACGCTGACAAGCATAGAAGAGCGGCTCCTGTTTTTGTTCCTGGGGATAGGGTATGGTTGAGTACTAAGAATATTCGCCTAAAAGTTCCATCTATGAAATTTGCTCCTCGCTACATAGGTCCTTACAGGGTTCTCACTCGTATCAACCCGGTTGCGTATCGCCTTGCTCTGCCACCTGCCTTACGCATTCCTGACTCTTTTCATGTCTCCTTGTTGAAACCCCTTATTTGCAACAAATTCTCCTCTAAGGTCTCCTCGCCTCGTCCTGTTCAGGTGGAGGGTCGGGAGGAGTACGAGGTCAGCTCCATCATTGATTCCAGAATTTCAAGGGGAAAATTGCAATATCTGGTCAACTGGAGGGGATATGGTCCTGAGGAGAGGAGTTGGGTACCTCAGGAGGACGTTCATGCTTCTCGCCTTCGCAGAGCATTTCACCTCCGCTTCCCATCTCGCCCCGGTTTCTTCCGCCCGGTGGGCGTATCTGAGAGGGGGGGTACTGTCAGGGTACCTGAGGCCTCTACCTCTAAGGGAGGTAGAGACTTGGTGGTTTGCCCGTCCAGGCGAGCTGTTTCCTTCGTTCCTCGCGGTTCATCCAGTCACTTAAACACCGGCCGCGAGGAATCCACGTCCTTTTCTAGCAGGACGCTCAATACGTGACGTCATGACGCTATCGCGAGCGACCTGTCACTCAAGTGTCCGATATCCAATCGGTACTTGTCAGAGGCGTGATTACCATCCAGAGCCAGGGTATTTAAGCTTACTTCTCACTTCAGCTCATTGCCCTGTCGTGGTTCTAGCTTGTCTAGTCACTCAGTGCTCTGGTATTCTAGTTTGCTCTATTTGGTTTTGACTCGGCTTGTTGTACTACTCTGCTTCTCTGTTATCCCTTGACCCGGCTTGTCTCTCGCTTATCTGTCTTCTCGTTCCCTCGACCTCGGCTTGTCTCTGACTATTCTCTATTACTCTCGGTACGTTAGTCCGGCCATTCTAAGGCCCGGTATACGTACCTTTCCACTCTTTGTACTCTGCGTGTTGGATCCCTGTCCCGATCCTGACACTGCTAGATTGATTTTCCTCTCTAGTCGTTTCTCTCACACCTCACCCCTCTGCCAGTCCTTACATTGGCTTCCTGTATGCTATAGGAGTCAATTCAAGGTACTAACTCACACCTATAAAGCACTGAACAACTCTAGCCCCTCTTATATCTCCTCACAGATCCATAGGTATGTCCCTTCTCAGTCTCTCCGCTCTGCCCGTGACCACCTCCTGTCCGTTGTCCGCACTCGTACTGCCAACTCGCGCTTGCAGGACTTCTCACGGGCGGCTCCCTTCCTATGGAATAGCCTGCCTACCGCCATCAGACTCTCCCCTAGTCTTGCATCTTTTAAGAAGTGCCTTAAGACCCATCTCTTTAGGAAAGCTTATGGCCTCCAAGACTAACCCTTACCTCACATACCTGTCTCTTGCCCTCTCCTAAAGGGCAGCCCACCTTATTTGATTGTAAATTCCTGTCCTAATGTGTTTTACACCCCACCTCCTATAGAATGTAAGCTCGTTTGAGCAGGGTCCTCTTCAACCTATTGTTCCTGTAAGTTTATTTGTAATTGTCCTATTTATAGTTAAATCCCCCTCTCATAATATTGTAAAGCGCTACGGAATCTGTTGGCGCTATATAAATGGCAATAATAAATAAATAAATAAATATCTTACAGTTTATTATTTGTACAGCTTTTCTACTTATATATTCCACTGATATCTCTTTAACTTCATTAAATCAGGTAATGTCCATTTTTTGTGCTACTGAAAATGTTTCAGTATTTCTTTGACTTTGCTTGCACTGCCCAATATGTGTGTTATGTACTTACCTCAATACATATTAATTAACAAACAAAAAAGGTATTAATTCACACCGTGCAAATACAATATTGTCTTTATATACAACAATGGTAAGACTATTGTAATTGTCTGTGCAGTTTTAGGTACCTGTTTTAAAGAAGGTTATTATGGAAATTGACTACAAAATTACTACGGGGAATGGAAGATTTTAATTATAAAGAAATGCCAGAGAAAAAAAAGGCATTTCAAAGAGGATCAAAAGCAAAAACCAAATGTTAAAAAGGCTGAACTTGATAGATGCATGTCCTTTTTTAGCTATGTCACTATGACGAGCTTGATTATTTAACCTGTATGACTATGTTACTTTGTAAAAAATCTATTTTATTTATAACCATGGAATGGTTTTAGACATATATACTACACCTCACTTATGTACTCCAAATACCATAATATATTAATTTGCCATACAAGATTGCCTATGAGTGAACTAAAGAGGTATTAACAGGCCAAAGCATAGGTTTCTATTGCCTGGTGGTTAAGTAGTGAATTATAGGATAATTTGCAGGGAAGCATCACAATTTTTTCCTTTACAGGTCCCATTGTAAATGAAAGGATGTAAACTACTAGAGCATATCCAATTTATATGAATTTATGGTAAATTTTCCACCACATTCATTATCTAGGGTCCCCATTTGCCACCAATGGAGACAATAAGTACATCCCATGTTATTTAGAAGCACCAACTTACCACCAATAGTTGAGGGATGGGGTGGACAATAGGTCTATCCCCCACTTTATTACTTAGGACTCCCACCTGCTGCCAATGAGTTTGGGGTGGGGTGGTCAGTAGGTACACCCCCCACTTTATTACTTAGGACCAACAACCGCTACCAATGGCGGAGTGGAGGGACAATAGGTCCACCTTCCTTGCTATTTAGGGCCCCCACCCACTGCCAATCTGTGGGGGCTGGGGAGACACTATATCCCCCATTATTATTTTTAGAATAGAACCCCACCTGCCACAAATGGGTGGGGACTGGGGATACACTATTTCCTCCTGTTCATTTTATATATTTTTTTCCCACCCATGGCCAAGATACCAAAAATGAATGAACAATCAAGTGAAATTCGGTTTGGACTAAACATAATGTTTTTTCATCATTATTATTTTTCATCATTATTATTTTTCGTACAACTGCATTCTCAGTACTTAACTTATCTGTTCTCTATATGTAGAAAACATTCACACCTATATCATATGTCAAGTAATTGCCTTACCATAAATATTGAATTCAGATCATGTATAACAAGATGAATCTTGTGATTAGTCATTCTCACAACACTCAACAATCTCACCTTCAGTTCAGAGCTTAGTGAAATGGAAGATGTTAAGTCAAATAAAGTATTTAGTCATTATATATATATGCTTTATCCTTTGCTCCCATTTAGATTCCCCAGTCTATTTTTTATAACAGTATTTCATGTACTAGTCACTTGAAATATATATTAAATGAATTGAAGGATTAAATGAATCGTCAAGACATTATCAATTGGTGCCAGACAATATAAGCACCATTGCAAATCATGCTCCTTACACAGGTTATGGTAAAAGGAGGTCCCCTTTTCTTTCCAATTTTAAAAAATTGCTGCAGGTCGAAGTGAAAGATGCAATACATCCTGCTATGACCACCCAAATATTTTGACAATGGGCACATATTATGCAAGTCATTGCTTCCCCTGAAAGGCGTCTTCTGTAATGGAGCTTGATGTGCAGTGGTGAAAACTGTTAAAACACGTCTGACAGATCCACCAACAAACCTGTGATGTCAGTGGTAGTGCAGTGGTTATGAATGGAAATGCCACCAAGTGCTTAATTATATAATCCATAAACCCAAGCTAGGTAAGGGGTTATCAACTATGTTTAGTTTAAATTGGAATGGTAAGTAACGGATGCATGTTGACTAAAGGAAAACTTGAAGCACCATAATCACTAGATTTGGAGATTCCCTTTGGGTTGAACTACAATTCAGAAGTTCGTTCTTTATTGATCCTGTCTTAATTCCTTTCCAATAAAAAATAATGATTGATCGAAATTAGTTAGTTTAACAAACATTTTAAATGACTTCTCTTTGATTGAACAAACAAAAACACAGAAAATGGTCTCCTTGTTTATGTCTACTTTATACATGGTTTTGTATGTGTTCTAATGAGTGTATCTCAGAACCTTCCTGCATATGCTAATCATGGGATGTTCTATATCATAAAGTAGATGCAGAAAATGCACAATCTATTAGAAAAATAATGATGCGTTTCCATCACACCGTTCATTAACCAGCTGGCTATTGACTGAAGAAGCCTTATAATGTTCTGCAGTACATTATGTGACTCACCACAGGCTCCAATTAACACTCTTGAGTCTTGATTAATTGAAAAACAGCATCGTATATCCTGGGCTAATTCCAGAACTTGTTGCCAACTGCGTAAAATAAGATTTCTATTTGTTTTTAAGACATGTGAGTAGGTTTTGTGCATTTGAGAAATGTGATAATGGCAATAGAATAGTTTAACCCCTTAAGGACCAAACTTCTGGAATAAAAGGGAATCATGACATGTCACACATGTCATGTGTCCTTAACCCCTTAAGGACACATGACGTGTGTGACACGTCATGATTCCCTTTTATTCCAGAAGTTTGGTCCTTAAGGGGTTAAGGGGTTAAAGGAGTTAAAGGAATTTCTATTTCTGAGATATGCATTCTGGGGACACATAGAGGATTTGCGGCTCTTCAGAGCTTGAAATGAAATTTCTGCTTGTTGAGTCGCCAACAGATAAAATATGGAATTGATAGAGTGATTTGTTTGTGGCTCTTTAACTCTTAATTACTTTGACCTCATGAACTGCTTCCCAGTTTTCTACTAAATGGTTTGTGATTTTTATTCCATATACAGATGCTAAGACTTTTCCATGTTATTTTAACCTATATTTGACAGTGTAGATGAAAAAGTATTGGAAATTAAATAAAAACAAACATCTTCATTCATGCATCTTTGGTCCATGCTTTAGATATGATAGGCAGTTCAATTTTTTTTGATTTTTTTGTTGGTTGTGGATATGCAAATTTTCATCTTTCTCCTGTGGGTTTTGTCCCTATACAAAATTCATATAGCTCTCCCAGCGAATAGACTGGAAGACGTCACCAAATGCGACCACCACAGGCGCATCTGAAGTATATAATTGAGGCTCAAGCTGGAACACGCGTTGAACCCATGTGGATCGCATTTCCCATCAAGGTGGCTGTAGTTATAGCGATCCTTCTGCAATAATGGCATACATCCCTGAAGAAGTGAAGAAGTCCTGGTCCAAGAACAAAACGCATTGGATAATCATATTTTGCTGGACTTTTATTTATATATTGCTAATAAGTTTTTTTTTTTTGTCACTGCTGCTATTTCTACCGGTTTTTGGGCATTTACTTTTCGCTCTGAGTGCAGCTGGTAGAGATATGCTGAGGTGGGGGCTGTGGGTGATATTGGTTGCAATTGGGGGAATGGGGCTGTAGTAGGGATGTTATGGGGCTGTAGTTAGGGTATTGGGGCTGAGAAAGGGGGGCAGAGGCCGAGGAAGGGGGACAGGGGCTGAGAGAGGAGGAAAGGAGCTGAGACGGGGGCAAGGGCTGTAGAGGGGGGGGGGCAGGAGCTGTAGAGGAGTGGACAGCTGCTATAGAAGGGGTCACATGGGGAGTAGAAGGGGTCACAGCTGTTGTAGAGGTTGGCACATGGGCTGAGGGTGGGGCAGGGGCTGAGAGGGGGGAAAAGGATCTGAGGGGTGGAAAAGGGCTGAGGAAAGGGACAGGAGCTGAGTAAAAGGACAGGGGCTAAAGAAGGGAGACAGGGGTTGAGTAAGGGGACAAGGGATAAGAAAGGGACATGAGATGAGTAGGGGGACAGGGGCCGAGGAAGGGAGACAGGGGCTGAGAAAGTGGACAGGAGCTGAATAGGGGGCCCATTAATCCATAAAACCATAGGGTTCACCATTAATCCAGCGTGCAGTCTAAAATTGAGAATCTAGAATCCAAAATACCTTTTACTGCTCATCTTGGAATTTCACAACAGATCAGCAAATATAAGAATTCATCCCTTGCATAGAAACTAGGTGCTGCTTGATGTCTAGCATCCCTAATCCCTAAGGAAGACGTTAACATTTTTAGAAGCAGCTAGTTGCCAGTAATTAACAATAGACATTAACAAAAGTTTTGTAGCATGGAAACAAATGATAATGGCTAATGTTACTGACAGCAATTTTAGTGAGAATCAGCTTGTGAGTAAATCATTGTGACAAGCATGGAAACGAGCCCATAGTTACCAAATGTGAAGGATGGCAATGGCTTTCCATTTTTTGCTATTAAATGACTCCTGCATTTAGATTTAATTTGAACAAAATGTAAATAATGCCCTAAATATATTTAGATATGTGATTTGTTAAGCTTCCAAAAGGAAGTCCAGTAACCTATTTTTCACTTCAGCCCAAAATGTAAATAAGTCTCCCTATAGTGCCTGATGGCTTTACAAATATTAGCCAAATAGATGATTAGACAATATTATCTAACATACACTTAAATGCTGCCTCTTCGTTTAGCAGAATAATTCAAGGGAGAGTGAGAGCCACCTACACAATGGGGGTTAGGTGCATACTTTGAATGTTCTATTTTATATATATATATATATATATATATATATATATATATATATATATATATATATATATATATATATACTTGTTTTCATTATTTTAAGTAATTTTGTTGTTGTAACTTAATGCCAAAGTTCAGTGCAGATGTATACAAAAATTATATAGTACTATATACAAAAAGCACACCTTAGTTAATATGGCAAATCGCTTTATAATATACACAAAATAAACAAGACAGAAACAAATAAAACAACAAAATTACAATACTATAAAACCAATGATAGAGGCTATATAACATACACTTAGATCACAAAGGCATAAAAGCTCACTAGAGTATTACTTCAAAGGGCTGGACACGTGTACCACACAAACCCCAATGTTTCGGCACAGTTACTAGCACCTTTTTCAAGGGATAATCCCAAAAATTATATAAACACTAGTAAGTGAGTGAATGTTTAAATAATATGTAAAAAGTGCTAAAACAAATTCCAAAAGTTAAAGAATGTGCGAAACACAAAACATATATATATATAAAAAATAATTATTTCCCTCAAGGGAAAAAATCTGTAAGAACTGTAAAATTGAAAAAAAACACCTGTTGCCCTTCTTTAGCCCCTGTCCCTTTCCTCAGCCACTGTCCCTTTCCTCAGTCCTTTTCCACTCCTCAGACCCTGCCCCCTTCCTCAGCCCCTGTTCCCCCTCTATAGCAGCTGTTCCCTCTTCTACAGCTCTTGTTCCCCCCTCTCAGCCTCTGCCCCACCTTCAGCCCATTTGCCCACCTCTACAACAGCTGTGTCCCTCTCTACAGCCCATGTGACCCCTTCTACAGCTCCTTTGTCCCCCTCTCAGCTCCTGTCCTCCTCTCTCAGTCTCTGTCCCCTCAGCCCCTGTCCCTTTCCACAGCCTTTTTCTACCCCTCAGACCCTGTTCCCCCCTCTCAGCCCCTGCCCCACCCTCAGCCCCTGCCCCACCCTCAGCCCATGTGCTCCCCCTCAGCCCCTGCCCCACCCTCAGCCCATGTGCCCCCTCTACAACAACTGTGCCCCCCTCTACAGCTCATGTGGCCCTTTCTATAGCAGCTGTCCACTCCTCTACAGCTCCTGTCCTCCTCTCTCAGCCCCTGTCCCCCTTCATCAGCCACTGCCCCCCTTCCTCAGCCCCAATACCCTTACTACAGCCCCATAACATCCCTACTACAGCCCCCTCTCCCCCAATTGTAACACATATCACCCGTACCACAGCCCCTTTCCCAAATTCTAGTCATCAACCTACTTCAGCCGCTTATCCCCCACTACATTCCCTAGCCACCCAATTACAGCCCATTGCCCCCACTACAGTCCCTGTCCCCCCACTACAGCCCCTAGCCCCCTACTACACCCCCTAACTTTTCAATTACAGCCAATACAACCCCACTATCAGTGCCATTCCCGAGATTAGGCTCTAGATCCACCCCTGCTCTGTATACCTGTATCTGTATGACTAAAAGCCTGTATATGTTTGTCTTTGTATGCCTGTGTCTGCATTACAGTGTATGAATGTCTCTGTGTGTGTCTGTATGTTTGTGTTTGTATGACATTGTACCTATATGTGTAGATTGTATGGCTGTGTTCCTGTATTTGTTTGATTGTGTGCCAGCATATCTCTGTGACTGAGTGCCCGTATGTTTGTGACATAAAATGCGCTGAGACAAGCAAAATTAATGGACAGGTGGGGAGACACACAAAGGGAATGAAGAAAGAAATACAAAAGGGGGGTTATAAGAAACACACAAGAGGGTTTAAGACATAGTAAAGGGGGATAAAATGCATTAGGGATGTGCATGAGCAATAAATTTGGTTCGGTTTGGAAATTCGGGTAAGTAAAAAAATTTGGCACTTCGGCACTTCGCCAAAATTCAGCAATTCAGTTCAGCACTTCGCCAAAATTCGAACTTCAGCACTTCAGGAAATTTGGCAATTCGGCACTTTGGACATCCGGAATGAAACTAATTGCACATGTCTAAAATACACTAAAGAGGGTAATAAAATCAAAAGGGGGGTTACAAGACACACAGGTGAAGACGCATTTTTTTTTAAGTGGGTCGGCAAAATGCATCTTCGCCTGTGTAGCCAAAAATCCTTGCACAGTCCCTGGTTAGAGCAGTGGCTACATCACTGCCTTAGAATTAGGAAATCCAAGTTCAAATCCACTCAGACCACTTTAACAATAAGTTGTCCCTGGGCAAGACACCCAATTATATATATATATACACACACATATATATACACACACATACACTTACTTCAAATTCTCATTGGTTGTAAATTTGTTTTAACAGGGCCTTCTTCATCTCTTGAACCTCCTTTTACCTATTCACTAGATATCTACATCCTGCTCCAGACCTGACCCACTACATGATCCATTCCTTCTTTTCCATTACCAGGGACAACCAGACAGGTCCTCCTCGTTTCCATCAGGTATCATCCCCTTTGTCGGTCTTCCTTCTTCCAGGTAGGTACCAATCCCTCTGGCTGCACTGCCTCCAAATACTGTGTAAGGAAACCAAGTGTATTTAAACCTCCTTCGGTAGTTTCCTCCCGAACCGCCAGAGCCTAGTATATATAGCTCTCCGTTCGGTAGTTGCAATAGACTAAATCCATACGAAATAGCAATAGCTTCACAAGATAATTCCCTTAGTAAAGCATACAAATTCCAAATAAGAGCCGAAGTCAAGAAGCAGGGTACAAGATGAACTGGCTTTAATTAACACACACAGGTTTTTATGCACGTTCCCACCACAGGCCTGGCTCTTTGTTTAAAGGACCCAGTATCAGCAAACAGTGCAGTCAGAAAGCAGATCCTAAAACAGGGAAATTTACTTCATACTTACCGATATTTTCCTTTCCCATTGATATGCCATGGTAGCATTTACACATGGGTATTCCTTTCCCCAACTCCCATTGGACAGTTAGCAATCAGAAAAAAAAAAAAAAAAAGAGTGGGCTAAAGTGACACAAAATAAGGGAAGTATAGGGAAGTAGATTGGTAGAATAGTATTCACTGAAGTCTTGGAAGTGTGGATTTAAAAAAAATATATATTTTATTTTAATGACAGTTGCAGAAGATGAATCAGTTGGGAGCCATTAACAGTTTAATTGATATGCTTTTGTGAAAAAGTGAGTTTTTAATGATTTTTTGAAGGAGTGGAGACTGGGTGACCAATGGAAGAGGGAAGGGAGTTCCACAACTGTGCAGCCCCAGAGGAGTCTTGAAGGCGAGCATCAGAGGTGGGAGTATAAACAGAGGATAGACGTAGGTCTTTGGCAGAGCATAGGGGCCTAGACAGGACATACTTGTGTATTAGAGATGATAGTTAGGTGGGAGTAACATTATGTAGAGATTTGAAAGCAAGAACCATAATTTTATATTGAGCCCTATATTTTATGGGAAGCCAATGCATGGACTGACAGAGGGGTGAGGCAAAGGAAGATGTGGGCAGACAGAAAGATGAGCCTCGCCGCCGCATTCATTATAGATTGCAATAAGGCAAGTTGGGAGCACGTAATACCACTGAGAATCAGATTGCAGTAGTCAAGGTGAGAGAGGACAGTGGCATGGACCAGCACCTTAGCTGCATCTGACGTTAAGTAGTAGCGGATGCGCGCAATGTTTTTGAGATGGAAGCGTCAGGATTTGGCGATTGACTGGACATAAGGGGTGAAGGAGAGGTCGGAGTCAAAGAGAAAACCTGGGCAGTGAGCCTGCGTGGTGGAGCTGATGGTAGCACTATTAATGTGAAGGGAGACAGAAACAGGAGTAGTAACAATTGAGGGAGGAAAGACCAGAGGTTCTATTTTGGACAAGTTGAGCTTAAGGAAGTGGGCAGCCATCCAGTTAGAAATAGCAGAGAGGCAGTCAGAGACCAGAAATTTGAAAAAGCCTACTGTTTGGCGAAACGCGTTGTGTATTTTTACTCTGTTTTATATTAAAGTATTTTGTTACTACCTTTTACTTTGGGTTAGTTCATTTACTTTATATGCTGCTGTTTTATCCTGGCTGATCTTTTTATCATCATTTTTAACAAGATCCAGTACTGCAAAAGAAATCCCTGGTGGGGATTATTCCACCTACGCTTGGTTCATAGAGCAGTGTGGCTGCTCTGAACACTGTAAGTACGTTTCTTTTTATCACTTTGTCATTTTTACATAAGGAAAACACTATGGGCCCTCTCTTGTGATTTTATTTTTCATAAGACCGGCACTACAAGCATCACTAGAGGAATATCCTACACGTGGGGAGTTTAAATACCACTGTATGCTGTTTTACTCAGAGCTGGTTATAGCTCTCTAAATTGTAAGTTGGCACTCTTAGGACCTCTGTGTTGTCTGTTGTTGCAGTACTACCTAAGTTATTGCACCATTGGGTTTTTTTCTTTTATATATTTTATATGCTGACGTCTGTCTCAGAAGTTTTAAAGAATCGTGTGGAGACTCCAATTGCCCAGTTATATCCTACATGTGGGGAGTATCAAATACCACTGTAAGCTGTTTTACCTAGAGCTGGGCTTAGCTCTAAAAATTGTAAGTTGGCATTTCTCTACGTCTGTGTTGTTCGTGATCCTCTCTACCATACGGTTTTGCACTATTGGTCCCCCCCTTCTCTGCTTTTGTGTTTCATATCCAACCACTGCGATTCCAAAGCGAGAACAGAAGAACATTTACTCAAGGTCTACACTGTACCTATAGAGACTTTCCTTTTTGTGTTATCGTTTTCGTTTATTTTATCCAGCGCACCCTGTATTTGTTGTTTTTTGTTTTCTCCATTTTCTGAAGGATTTGAGGGTAGCCCTTCCTTTCAGGTGTGCAGCTTTTTTTCCCCCCTTGTGATCAGTACTGTAGCGCTGTTCCTCTCCCACCTTTTCTCACTACAGAGACCAGAAATGTATGAAGTAAATTTTCCTGTTTCCTGGCCATATCCATGACAGCACTTACAAATGTGTTATACCGAAGCATACCCCAGGGAGGGATATATATGCTGAAAATAGATTATTGGAGAAAACACACAAGTTTCTCAAGAAGCAGAAAAGATTGCCTTAGCAAAATCAGAGTCCTTGACCAACCGGTAGATCTAGACAGGAGCAACACTACTCTTGTAGAGTGAGCCTGTAGACCCAAAGGACCGGAAGTCTCATAAGCTGTCTAGATGACAAACACTTTGCATGACTTGTGAGAAATGCACACATAATGCATTTGAGAGCCATTGTTTGCTTGAATGGTTCCTGAAAATCTGTCATAACATGGAATGTATAATTCTATAAACTGCTACCACTTGAGTAAAAAGCATTAAAACTAATTTACTTAAATATACTTCATCTCCTATTTACTCAGTTTCCTGGGCCAGCTTGACTTTATTTTCATAAACAATATGAACAATAGGTTACATACAATCATGGTTTCCCTTCAAATATCTTTTTATGCTGTGTAAAAACTTGGACACGAAATACCAGTTTATATCCAATTATGTCTGATTAAGTCTGATTTATCCAATTCATGCACATGATTTACACATTTCCTGCCAGGAGCATTTTTGTAATTTGACAAGTCAGCATTGAAAGGGATATGCTGACTGTGACCCAAATTATTCCACCACGCTCTACTGCATGGAACCCCGAGGTCACTTTCCCTTATATTTAATTTAAAACCTTTAATGTTGAAGACATTTGTGAACATGTGCTTCTTAAGAGTTATAATGACATAAATACAACAAATTGATCCAATAAAATGGATAATGAATGTAATTGGACTTGCTGATAATTACATTAAAATATTGCATTAAAATAAAGCTAAAAGTAATTTGCGATGTGAGGTTCGATGTAGAGGGTTGATTTTCTTGCTTGAAGGATTTTTTTAAACATGTTTTAGAAAATATTTCTGTGTAATTTTTATAAAATTCTTCCATGTAAATAATGGCATACCTAGGACTCACATTGTCATGATTATCTTAATTGTAAAATTGTTCAAACAGGGTCTTCACTAAATTCTTGTGTTTTGTTAATGTTTGTAGTAATGTTTTTCTTATTAATTGGTGTATCTCACACATTAAATCTGTTATGTGCAGCAGAACATGTTGGCGCTTCATACTGTTTCAAGAAAAAGTATGTGAACCCTTTGGAATGATATGGATTTCTGCACAAATCGGTCATAAAATGTGATCTGATCATCATCTAAGTCACAACAATAGACAATCACAGTCTGCTTAAACTAATAACACACTAAGAATGAAATAATGCCATGTTTTTATTGAACACACCATGTAAACATTCACAGTGCAGGTGGAAAAAGTATGTGAACCCCTAGACTAATGACATCTCCAAGAGCTAATTGGAGTGAGATGTCAGCCAACTGGAGTCCAATCAATGAGAGTGTTGGTTACAGCTGCCATGCCCTATAAAAAACACACACAAGTTCTGGGTTTGCTTTTCACAAGAAGCATTGCCTGATGTGAATGATGCCTCGCATAAAAGAGCTCTCAGAAGACCTACGATTAAGAATTGTTGACTTGCATAAAGCTGGAAAGGGTTATAAAAGTATCTCCAAAAGCCTTGCTGTTCATCAGTACACGGTAAGACAAATTGTCTATAAATGGAGAAAGTTCAGCACTGCTGCTACTCTCCCTAGCAGTGGCCATCCTGTAAAGATGACTGCAAGAGCACAGCGCAGACTGCTCAATGAGGTGAAGAAGAATCCTACAAAAGTCACCGGCAAATGCTAACATCCCTGTTAGCGAATCTACAATACGTAAAACACTAAACAAGAATGGATTTCATGGGAGGATACCACAGAGGAAGCCACTGCTGTCCAAACAAAACATTGCTGCACGTTTACAGTTTGCATAAGAGCACCTGAATGTTCCACAGCAGTACTGGCAAAACATTCTGTGGACAGATGAAACCAAAGTTGAGTTGTTTAGAAGAAACACACAACACTATGTGTGGCGAAAAAGAGGCACAGCACACCAACATCAAAACCTCATCCCAACTGTGAAGTATGGTGGTGGGGGCATCATGGTTTGGGGCTGCTTTGCTGCATCAGGGCCTGGACGGATTGCTATCATCGAAGGAAAAATGAATTCCCAAGTTTATCAAAACATTTTGCAGGAGAACTTAAGGCCATCTGTCTACCAGATGGAGCTCAACAGAAGCTGGGTGTTGCAACAGGACAATGACCCAAAGCATAGAAGTAAATCAACAACAGAATGGCTTAAACAGAAGAAAATACGCCTTCTGAAGTGGCCCAGTCAGAGTCCTGACCTCAACCCGATTGAGATGCTGTGGCATGACCCCAAGAAAGCGATTCACACCAGACATCCCAAGAATATTGCTGAACTGAGGAATGGTCAAGAATTACTCCTGACCGTTGTGCACGTCTGATCTGCAACTACAGGAAACGTTTGGTTGAAGTTATTGCTGCCAAAGGAGGTTCAACCAGTTATTAAATCCAAGGGTTCACATACTTTTTCCACCTGCACTGTGAATGTTTACATGGTGTGTTCAATAAAAACATGGCAACATTTCATTCTTTGTGTGTTATTAGTTTAAGCAGACTGTGATTGTCTATTGTTGTGACTTAGATGATGATCAGATCACATTTTATGACCAATTTGTGCAGAAATCCATATCATTCCAAAGGGTTCACATACTTTTTCTTGCAACTGTAAATACCGATAATAACAATATTATTTACCTATATTTAAACATGGATTTACATTTCTACAAATAAGTAAGAATAAAATATTAACAGAATGTTTTACCAAATCAATGCCAAATCAGTGTAAAAAGTGCAGGAGTCACTCACAGTGCGACCCTGTTCATTTACCAAACTAATTATTACAACACTATTCAGAACTTTTTAATGTTTTCAACAGTATAAGGGTTATGCTTGTAACCATAATGGCTGTACTCAGCTGAGAATTGCCTTTTTTTTCTTTTTTCAATTGATCTTTATTAGATTTTAAGCAGTATAAAACATTAATTTCACATATAAACCATACATTTCTGTTATAACAGTTATGTTTTTCTCCGTCTTTCCTAGTTTCTTAATTTTTCTCTTTCTATTTCCTTATATCTTTGTTAAAGTAAATTCACATAAACTGACAAAAAGCAAAACAAAAACTAAAACACAAAAAATACAAAAAAAATAAAAAAAAGTTGTATGTATATGTTACATTGGTTTATTCGCTGGAGGAAGATGGTGCTCACCCATAGCGTTATATACATGCCAGGGATTTTCCCCTGCTAAATTTGATAATTTTATAGCAATTCCAATTTTTCTATCCATTTGTCCCATAGACCAAAACTTTGAGTTTTTACATTTGAGTTAAAATTCCTTTTTCCATTTTTAACTGGTGACTTAATTGCACTCTATGAATGAGTGTTTTTTACTTAAAGGGACACTATAGTCACCTGAACAACTTCAGCTTAATGAGGTTGTTCAGGTGAGTGCTACAGCTACCCGGAGCCTTTTTCTTGTAAGCACTGTATTTTCTGAGAAAATGCAGTGTTTACATTGGAAGCTTGGAACACCTCTTGTTGCAGTCAATCAGACGGCCACCAGAGGGACTTCCGAGTTCAGAGGCCCTAAAAAGGCCTCTCGTCCGATGCATTCTGGGTGAATGCATCAGACGGGCTATCAGCACACAAAGCACTGTGAACGCGCTTTGTGTGCTGATAGCCTGTCAGCACTGCTGTGGGCGTGGCTTCAGCTGACAGCTTCAGCTTCAGCTGACAGCTGAAGCCCGAACCCACAGGGACGCTTACTGTCCACAATAGTTGTTGAAGGGGGGGGGGAGACCTACTCTCCTTCCCCCCCCCGGCCCCCACCGCTGTGCGGCGGGTGGGGGCCCTAAAATTATCAATTACGGGGGGACCTATTGTCCCCCCCCGGCCCCCACCCCTGAGTGGTGGGTGGGGGCCCTAAAATTATCTATAAGGGGGGGGACCTACTGTCCCCCCCCCTGGCCCCCACCCCTGTGCGGCGGGTTGGGGCCCTAAAATTATCAATAAGGGGGGGGACCTACTGTCCCCCCCCGGCCCCCACCCCTGTGCGGCGGGTGGGGGCCCTAAAATTATCAATAAGGGGGGACCTATTGTCCCCCCCCGGCCCCCACCCCTGAGCGGTGGGTGGGGGCCCTAAAATTATCGATAAGGGGGGGGACCTACTGTCCCCCCCGGCCCCCACCCCTGTGCGGCGGGTGGGGGCCCTAAAATTATCAATAAGGGGGGGACCTATTGTCCCCCCCCGGCCCCCACCCCTGAGCGGTGGATGGGGGCCCTAAAATTATCGATAAGGGGGGGACCTACTGTCCCCCCCCGGCCCCCACCCCTGTGCGGCCCCCACCCCTGAGCGGTGGGTGGGGGCCCTAAAATTATCGATAAGGGGGGGGACCTACTGTCCCCCCCGGCCCCCACCCCTGTGCGGCGGGTGGGGGCCCTAAAATTATCAATAAGGGGGGGACCTACTCTCCCCCCCCGGCCCCCACCCCTGTGCGGTGGGTGGGGGCCCTAAAATGATCAATAAGGGGGGGACCTATTGTCCCCCCCCCCCGGCCCCCACCCCTGAGCGGTGGGTGGGGGCCCTAAAATTATCAATAAGGGGGGACCTACTGTCCCCCCCGGCCCCCACCCCTGAGCGGTGGGTGGGGGCCCTAAATACAAAGGGGGGGGACCCTAGTTAACCCTCCCCCCCCAAAAAAAAAAAAATATCTCCCTACCTACCCCCCTCACCCTAAAAATAATGAGGGGGGAACATTAACTAAAAACCTGTAAAAAAAAAAAAAAAAAGAGATAAAAAAAACTTACCATTCGATGTTTTCTTTCTTCTAAAATCTTCTTTCTTCGGCCCAAAAAAGGCCAAATAAAAATCCATAATAACCGACGCAATTAAAAAAAAAAAAAAACGAGCGCAAAAAAAATAATCCATCTTCACCCATGGAGGGCTCCGCGCAGACTGAGCTCCGCAGGGTGGGGAAGGCTTATAAAGCCTTGCCCCGCCCTGCAATTAGGCTAAGAACACTCTGATTGGTGGGTTTAAACCAATCAGAGTGCTCTTTGTCATTTTACAAGCGTGGGAAAGTTCTTTGGAATTTTCCCACGCTTGTAAAATGACACAGAGCACTGTGATTGGATGGATTTCAAGCCATCCAATCACAGTGCTCTGTGTCATTTTACAAGCGTGGGAAAGTTCTTTGGAATTTTCCCACGCTTGTAAAATGACACAGAGCACTGTGATTGGATGGCTTGAAACCCATCCAATCACAGTGCTCTGTGTCATTTTACAAGCGTGGGAAAATTCCAAAGAACTTTCCCACGCTTGTAAAATGACAAAGAGCACTGTGATTGGATGGCTTGAAATCCATCCAATCACAGTGCTCTGTGTCATTTTACAAGCGTGGGAAAATTCCAAAGAACTTTCCCACGCTTGTAAAATGACAAAGAGCACTGTGATTGGATGGCTTGAAATCCATCCAATCACAGTGCTCTGTGTCATTTTACAAGCGTGGGAAAATTCCAAAGAACTTTCCCACGCTTGTAAAATGACACAGAGCACTGTGATTGGATGGCTTGAAATCCATCCAATCACAGTGCTCTGTGTCATTTTACAAGCGTGGGAAAATTCCAAAGAACTTTCCCACGCTTGTAAAATGACAAAGAGCACTGTGATTGGATGGCTTGAAATCCATCCAATCACAGTGCTCTGTGTCATTTTACAAGCGTGGGAAAATTCCAAAGAACTTTCCCACGCTTGTAAAATGACAAAGAGCACTCTGATTGGCTCAAACCCACCAATCAGAGTGTTCTTAGCCTAATTGCAGGGCGGGGCAAGGCTTTATAAGCCTTCCCCCGCCCTGCGGAGCTCAGTCTGCGCGGAGCCCTCCATGGGTGAAGATGGATTATTTTTTTTTGCGCTCGTTTTTTTTTTTTATTGCGTCGGTTATTATGGATTTTTATTTGGCCTTTTTTGGGGCTGAAGAAAGAAGATTTTAGAAGAAAGAAAACATCGAATGGTAAGTTGATTTTATCTCATTTTTTCTTTTTTACAGGTTTTTAGTTAATGGTCCCCCCTCATTATTTTTAGGGTGAGGGGGGTAGGTAGGGAGATAATTTTTTTTTGGGGGGGGAGGGTTAACTAGGGTCCCCCCGCCCTTTGTATTTAGGGCCCCCACCCACCGCTCAGGGGTGGGGGCCGGGGGGGACAGTAGGTCCCCCCTTATTGATAATTTTAGGGCCCCCACCCACCGCTCAGGGGTGGGGGCCGGGGGGGGACAATAGGTCCCCCCCTTATTGATCATTTTAGGGCCCCCACCGGCCGCACAGGGGTGGGGGCCGGGGGGGGACAGTAGGTCCCCCCCTTATTGATAATTTTAGGGCCCCCACCCACCGCTCAGGGGTGGGGGCCGGGGAGGGGACAGTAGGTCCCCCCTCATTGATAATTTTAGGGCCCCCACCCGCCGCACAGGGGTGGGGGCCGGGGGGGGGACAGTAGGTCCCCCCCCTTATTGATAATTTTAGGGCCCCCACCCGCCGCTCAGGGGTGGGGGCCGGGGGGGGCAGTAGGTCCCCCCCCTCATTGATAATTTTAGGGCCCCCACCCGCCGCACAGGGGTGGGGGCCGGGGGGGGGACAGTAGGTCCCCCCCCTTATTGATCATTTTAGAAAGCGAGCTGAGCTGTCAGTCAGACAGCTCAGCTCGCGAACGCGCATTCCGCGCACATGCGCGGTAAAGCGCTCAGGTTCTTCATAGGGCGGCATTCAATGCCGCTCTATGAAGAACGCGATTGGTGCAGCGCGAAGCCGTCCCATTGGGCCCCGCGATTTCGTCATTTTGACGAAAAAGGGGGCGCGGCCTAGCGGGGAGCTCGGCGCTGGAACGGAGGTAAGTTTTTAATATAAAAACACCGAAAAATTTTTTTTTAATTAATGAAAGTTCATATAAAAGCAAGAAGAAAGGCTGGGGGACCTGTCTTTCTTGCTTTTATATGGTGACTATAGAGTCCCTTTAAGGGTACATTTTGTTGTAATAGCAATACCTCTGGTTTAAAGTCGATGTCATAGTACGCTATTGTTTGGAGTTTTTCAGGTACCTCCCTCCACAATGTTTCAACATAGGGACACTTCCACCACAAATGCATTAAGTCTGCTTCTTATTTACCACACTTTCAGCAGGCTGAGGATAAATTTGTTAGTTTCTGTGGGGTATAGTGCCATCTATTTTGAAGTTTATAGTTATGACAATGGATATTTTTCCTGAGTATAATCAATCATAGATGTATTCCAATCTTTAATGGATATTGTCACTTCTGTATCTTATTTTTTTTTTTTTTGCAGTGCATAGGACAGTTACATACAGGTCTGAGGTACCCCAACGGCAATCCTCTGGCCTCATAGCAAGCTTTACATTTCGGGTATGAGAGTGAACATGCACATTTTTTTATATTTTAAGAAACATGAGTAAATACAAGAAACACTCTGAACTTTGCTTTAGCTTAGATATAGTTAAATCAATCAAGAATGTGTGTGTCAGATTTGTGTAAACATGGGGTATCATAGCCTATTATAAGTAGTGTGAAACTCGCTAATATTTAGACGTCTGGTACTAAGTAGAGTCTTGTACATGCTTAACATGGCTATGGACATGGTATAGCTCTACACTTAATAGTGTGTTAACTCAAGTATCTCAGACCAGGCGTGTTTGGTGTGGGGTTCGTTAGGTTGGGCTGCTGCATATTAGGTGAGACATACATAACCCTTACGATAACAAGATCTAAACATTGCTTAGTCGCAGGTTATATGCGGTAAGATGTATGAATCTAGTCAGGTAATCATATAATATGATGGTAGCATGTCAAGCGACCGACCTGCAAAATACTATAAGCTATACGTACACAAGTTTACAAAGGAGACTGAACTTTTCTGCATGAGTTTCGGTAAAGAGGACACTATGACTACACGCATTAAACTAGTAAGCGTTTGATTCCTCCGGTAGGTAGAGAGAGAGTCCTCACATTGCGAACTGGGTTGAAAGCTGTGGGCCCCATAGCGAGTCAGTCCATACCGTTTCAGCCAATGCCCACTCTGGAGGCCTGGTTGGTGTGCCTGGAAAGGCTGACGATGAGCCTCCTCCGCTGCGCCCTGATATCCAATGCCTCCACTTGAGCTGCACAGCGCAGTCTGGGTGAGGCATCCCTTCTGCTCGGGGACCTTGTGAAAGCCGTTACCACTGGTCCAAGGACTTGCCTCTTTTCTGGGGTTGAGTCCTTCCCCGGTGTCAGGCTGCGCGGAGCTGCATATTTCCGCTGATGATGTGCTCTCCTTTGCAGGCGTGGGTGGTGGTTAGGGGTCGCCCCCTGGGTGGCTTTAGTCCCTGATGGGCCATCATGATGAGAGTAGGTACTTGTGGCTTGTTGGTGGTTTCGATAGGTGGACCTCCGTTTAAGTGGGCGAAATGGCAGGTTACGACATGTGGTTTTTTTTCAGGCCATGCTTTCTCTTCTTGAGAAGAGCCAGAGCTCAGCGATTTGCGTTGTTAAAGGGGGGGCACTCGACCCATGTATCTCGCCCCTTCGGTCCTTTCCTCGAGGGAACATGTGCTTCTCCAGTTGGGCCCAGAAGTTTGCAAATGTCGCCTCTAGCTTCAGCAAGACATACTGAGTGGTGTCGGGTTGCTCACTGCTTTGCTGCAGCATGTCTCGCCTCTCCACCATCTTAGTAAGCGTTGCGTCAAGTTATGCAGTGCAAGTTATCCTGATCGGTAGGTGCAGTTTAAGTCAGTCCAGTGGGGACCGGGATAACCCCCACCGGTCCAAAGGGGGGGGATCGTAGGATGCTGATTCCTCTCAGCCGGCTGTAGAACATTGCATTGGCCACAAGGCCTCGGCTCTAGCAATCCGGGCACCAAGAGACTTAAGAGTGATATATATCACCGGGATCAATGTTGCCCCCATTACGTTAGTATTGTTGTTCTGCCGCCAAAGAACTGAGTTGGCCAGGAATCACCATCGAGAATTGAATCCAGATGCGGGAGCTCTCGCAACACGCATCTGGTCCGCTTGGCAGTCAGGCTCTGTCCTGTCATGTCCGTATCTTATTCCCATTTTCTTAAAGCTTTGGGAATAACTTTTTTCTCCATTTTTTTTTAAGGAGTTGATTGCTCAATGAAATTATATTTTTAGTATCTTTCTTATTAATAGGTTTATTAGCTTTAACTCTGTTATTAATCGAGATGGTCCTGTTTAGCTTATATACACTCACTCACCCTCTGGAGCTCCCTAAGAGACAACGAGGGGTGATTGCCCGACCCAAAGGTAGTAGACTCAGAACACCACATGAGTTACAACTAGGAAAGCCAAAACCGCAACAAGCAGAACCCCAGGGAATAACACCACCAGGCCCCCCACCCTCCCGCAGCCCCCTTTGGTAAGGGGCTCTCACAGATGCAAAGCTTACCTGCATCATCCCGCAGACAATATCAAGCTACTAAACTAGGCAAGCTACTCGAACACGTCTTGCACTAAAAAAAAAGGGGTTATAAGCTGCTGGATGGCCCACGATAGTGAGCACATACTATAAATCTACTAATTCACGCTCTCAACACTTCTCTTACACCCACCATTGACCACTGCTCATTTCACGATAAATTATTTCAGTACAGTAACAACTCCTGTTCGCAACAGCGCTCCCACCTACTGAAATATGTATACTCATGTTTTATAAAAATGTTGTGCTTTATACCACTGTCATAATATTACCTCATCTGTAACACTGTGTTATGCTGTTGTGGCATTGTTGATATACCTGTCTCCTCTCAGCACATCAATAAAATAAAGAATGATAAAAAAAATAAATTGTACCCGTGGAGGCATGGCTAACGGCTGAAGGAACAAGCCGCATGGAGTGAGAGCTCCGTAACTGCCAAGCCCGGAAAAGCATCCCAATCGGCCAAAAACTGATACATTTTTATATCAATAGATTCCTCAAGACCCTAAGCAGCCAATGGCACCCTCAAAAGAATTGAAGATCACTGATCCAAATGCGCCAAAATCACAAAGTGCGCCTCAAATTCATTCAAGATGGCGACGACGGCGCTAACTCGGCTGCTTCAGGGGGACCCTCCGAGCAAGATTCTCCCCTGAGGACACCCCAGCCACAGACAAAAGTCTCTCCATTATGCTATTGGATTTAAAAATACGTTGCAAGCAGGCTTCCAAAAGTTGGGGAGAGATCTCCGCAGAGAGATAGAAGACCTAGGAAGCAGAACTACCCACCTCAAGCAAAAAACGGAAGAGTTATGTGTGGTGCACAACTCCTCTGCAGACAAATTACAACAATTAAGGCACTAGATTGTCGACATCGTTCACGGCGCAATAATATCCAATTCCGTGGAATATCGGACTCAGTCACTATTGAAGAATTGCCTTCCTACCTCAGGACCCTGTGCAAAGCCCTTGCTCAACAACTAGAGGACTCTGAATGGCTCTTTGATTTGGCGCACAGACTGCCAAGGCCGCAGCGCTTCAATAATGACATGCCTAGAGACACTATTGCTAGGTTCCAATATTTTTGCTTAAAAGATCTGCTTTTGGAGCTGCGAGGAAACGTACCTCTCTTTCAGAACCATATCAGCATGTCGAGGACCTGTCAGTGACAACGATGGCCAGGCGCAGAGAATTACCATCACCAAAACGCTCCGTAACAACAACATTTCCTACAGGTGGGGTTATTCCACAAAACTACTGGTATGGAGAGGAGGGAGAACCATACCAATCTTGGAACCGGAGGTGGGCTTAGCCAAACTAAAGGAATGGGAACTGTTCCGATCATCTGATCCACCATCTCCAGCTCGCCCCTCTCCAACTAAGCTGCGACCGGAGTGGCAGATAGCTGGATCCCCAGCACGACATACCCAGTGAGACAGAGCATGCATCACCACAGTGAACTCTTACATTAGAGTAACGTATATGGTTTCTCAACAGTAAATCAGGGACGCTGACGATGACAACACTATGTAGTGTAATCAAATGTTTTCAGATCAAGTTGTTGATTATATCACATATCAGCTTAGTTAAGCAATCATAGAGGTGAAGAGTGTGTAACTGTAATAATAGCTCAGGGGATCAGCAACAGACCGCAAAACCTTTATGTTATATTTCCACCAGTTGCCGACCATATACAAAAATATGAGGGCAGCAGCCTAACTTGACAGTTTTAATAAGTTGTGGACAGCTCAGTGTTTGTGTTTATTACTCATTATCTGGTTATATATACTGTTTCAATGCATACAGCATATGCCTCACATGTACGTCGGTGAATAGAGGGATTTTCTGGTATTCCCAGTCACATTGTCAGGATTACAGTATGATCCAGCACATAGAATTGTGTAACACAAAGGACTGATAGGTAACGTATACCGGACCTTAGAATGGCCGGACTAACGTACCAAAGAATAGTCAGAAATAGACAAGGGAGGTCAAGGGATACAGAAAGAGACACAACATCAAGGAAAAGCCAGGGGTCAGGGATGCCAGAAAACAGGGAAGTCAATATCAATGCCAAAGTCAAATAACCAGAAAAAACAGAATCAATAACGCGCTCTCGGACAACCACAAGGGAAACCACGACAGGGCACAGAGCAAGAGGAGAACTGGACCTAAATACCCCGCTTGTGGATCTGATTGGTTGTAACCAGCCTTCAACCCCAAAGGCAGTTACCAGGTTCCTATTTGCATGATTGCTGCTCAGCACAAACCCTCCAGTGGACATCAAAGGACAGTAAATGCCATTAATCACATTTTTATGTGCAGATGAATACGTGACATTACCCCCCACCTGAAGAACGCCCACCGGGCGGGCAGGACCAGGCTTGAGAGAAAACATGGCGTGAAAATAGCGAATCTTGCGGCCAGCATGTATATTAGACACCGTAACCCAAGAACTATCTGCTGGTCCATAACCTTTCCAATCCACCAAGGTGCCCCGAGAAAACCTGGAATCGATTATGACGAGACCTCATACTCTTCCTGTCCAGTGTCAGGGTACCTGAGGCCTCTACCTCTAAGGGAGGTAGAGACTTGGTGGTTTATCCGTCCAGGCGAGCTATTTCCTCCGTTCCTCGCGGTTCATCCAATCACTTAAACACCGGCCGCGAGGAATCCACGTCCTTTTCTAGCAGGACGCTCAATACGTGACGTCATGACGCTTCACGAGCAATCTGTCACTCAAGTGTCCGATATCCAATCGGTACTTGTCAGAGGCGTGATTTCCATCCAGAGCCAGGGTATTTAAGCTTACTCCTTACTTCAGCTCATTGCCCTGTCGTGGTTCTAGCCTGTCTAGTCACTCAGTGCTCTGGTATTCTAGTTTGCTCTATTGGTTTTGACTCGGCTCGTTGTACTACCCTGCTTCTCTGTTATCCCTTGACCCGGCTTGTCTCTCGCTTATCTGTCTTCTCGTTCCCTCGACCTCGGCTTGTCTCTGACTATTCTTTACTCTCGGTACGTTAGTCCGGCCATTCTAAGGCCCGGTATACGTACCTTTCCACTCTTTGTACTCTGCGTGTTGGATCCCTGTCCCGATCCTGACATTACGACAGGGCCAATGGATCCTGCAGGTACAAACAGTCAGCTTGGTTCTTCGGATCCCAGGTTTGACGCCATGGAACATAGGATGGATCAGATGGCTTTGGCACTACAGGCACTTTTGTCTCGTGCTAGTAATCCACCTGAGGAGACACGTACTCCTTCTATCTCTCCTGCAGTCTCAGGTCTAGAGGTAGCCACTGTAGGTGCTTCTTCCCGTATTACCCCACCAGTACGTTATGGCGGGTCACCGGAGAAGTGTCGTGGTTTCCTAAACCAGATTAGCATCCATTTCGAATTACAACCCCGCTCTTATCCTACAGATAGAGCAAAGGTTGGATTTATTATTACTCTACTCATTGAAAAAGCTTTGAGATGGGCCAATCCTTTATGGGAGAATGATAATCCACTAGTCTATAATTATAATGCCTTTGTAGCTGCGTTTAGAAGAACTTTTGACCCCCCTGGCAGAAAGGTCAATGCAGCTAGATTAATGTTGCGCCTTAAACAGGAGAATCGAACACTTGTGGATTATGCACTAGAGTTCAGATCCTTGGCGGCAGAAGTTAAGTGGAACGAACAGGCTTATATAGATGTGTTTCTGAATGGGTTATCAGATGTAATTCTTGACGAGGTCGCTACTAGAGAACTCCCTGAAAATTTGGAGGATTTAATTTCTTTTATATCTCGTATTGATGAACGCTTAAGAGAGAGGCAGAACACTCGAGATAGGACCCGTAGACCCTCCTTTAAACTAGCGCCTACCTTTCAAATCTCTGAGTTCGAAGACTTACGTATTCCTGAACCTATGCAGATAGGCAGTACTCATCTCACTGAAAGGGAGAGACAGTACAGGAGAAGGGAGGGTTTATGTATGTATTGTGGAGTCAGGGGTCATTTACGCCTAAATTGTCCCAATCGTTCGGGAAACGCTCGCACCTAAGTTCCTCTAGAGGACAGGCCTTGGGTGTTTCTACTTTGTCCTCTATTCACAACTACAAGGAGCTCAGACTTTTGTTACCCGTTTCTTTAAAGTGGGAGAAGGGAGTAGTTAAGACTATGGCACTAATCGATTCTGGAGCTGCTGAGAGCTTTATAGATCAGGGTTTTGCTGCCAAGCATGCTATTCCATCCCAGTTAAAAGAGACACCTCTGGCTGTCGAGGCCATCGATGGTAGACCGTTACTTGAGCCTGTTATTTTCCATGAGACCATACCGATTAACTTGACTGTTGGCATCCTGCATAAAGAGGATATATCCTTAATGCTCATTTCTTCTCCGTCTATTCCCATAGTCCTGGGGTACTCCTGGCTGAGGACACACAACCCTATTATTAATTGGGAATCAGGGGAGATAGTTTCGTGGGGAGAGAATTGTCAAGAAAAATGCTTGCGGAAGGTCTTACCTCTCGGATTAACTAATACATCGAATACCTCTGACAATCCTACAGAGACACAAATTCCGCCTCAGTATCTAGATTTAAAGGCAGTATTTGACAAAAAGAAAGCCGATACCTTACCCCCACACAGGTCCTTTGATTGCAAAATTAACCTACTCCCTGGTACCATGCCTCCCAGAGGTCACGTATACCCATTATCTATAAAGGAGAACTCAGTCCTAGAGGAATATATTCACGAGAATTTAGACAAGGGATTCATCAGGAGGTCCTCCTCCCCTGCCGGGGCTGGATTTTTTTTTGTTAAAAAGAAAGATGGTTCTTTGAGACCTTGTATTGATTATCGAGGCTTGAATAAGATAACCATTAAAAATGCCTACCCGATTCCCTTGATCACCGAACTCTTCGATCGTTTGAAGGGCTCGACAATTTTCACCAAGTTAGACCTCAGAGGGGCATATAACTTGGTGAGGATCCAGCAGGGACATGAGTGGATGACGGCATTCAATACTCGATATGGTCACTATGAATATACTGTTATGCCTTTTGGGTTATGCAATGCGCCAGCTGTGTTCCAGGATCTGATAAATGAGGTTCTTAGGGAATTTCAGCAAGATTGCGTCATTGTATACCTAGATGATATACTCATTCATTCTAGTGAGATTGAGATTCATCACAAGCAAGTCAGGAGGGTTTTGCACAAGCTTCTCCAGCATGGCTTGTACTGCAAGTTGGAGAAATGTAGCTTTGATCAAACCCAGGTAACCTTTCTCGGCTATGTGATCTCTGGGGAGGGATTTAAGATGGATCCGGATAAGCTCCAATCCATTCTAGAGTGGCCTTTACCCACAGGTCTTAAAGCCATACAGAGATTTATTGGTTTTTCCAATTATTATAGGCGCTTTATTAAGGGCTATTCTTCCATTATTGCACCTATCACTAACATGACCAAACAGGGGGCTGATACTAAGAATTGGACTACTGAAGCTCTCCTTGCGTTCAAGACTCTCAAGGAGCTTTTCGCTTCCGCTCCAATTTTAGTTCACCCTGACACTTCTCTGCCTTTTTTGCTTGAGGTAGACGCATCAGAGACTGGTTTAGGTGCTGTTCTATCTCAAAGGTTGGGTGTTGATAAACCATTACATCCATGTGGATTTTTCTCTAAAAAATTGACCGGTACTGAAAGCAGGTATGACATTGGTGACAGAGAATTACTAGCGGTTATCAAGGCTTTGAAAGAATGGAGACATTTATTGGAAGGTACATTACACCCTGTTACCATTCTGACAGACCACAAAAACTTGTCTTATATCGGAGAGGCCAAGCGTCTGTCCTCCAGGCAGGCTCGTTGGTCGTTGTTTCTTACCCATTTCAATTACGTTCTGACTTACAGACCTGGGTCAAAGAATTCTAAAGCCGATGCGCTATCTCGCCAATATGAACCCTCTGCTTCAGTTGAACCACTTTTGTCCTCCATTGTACCCAAATGCAATATTATTGCTAATACCAGTCTCAAAATTCATTCTCCGCTACTTGACCAGATCTTGAAGTCACAACATCTAGCTCCCGGAAACACTCCTGAGGGAAGAAACTTTGTTCCTCCTGAACTTCAACTGGAGCTCTTACAATGTTTTCATGAAAGTAAAATAGCTGGTCATCCTGGTATTCGCAAGACATACTCTCTGATATCCAAGGATTTCTGGTGGCCTTCACTTCGAAAAGATATTGAGGAGTTCGTCGCAGCTTGTGAGACTTGTGCCAAGACTAAACTACCTCATGCATCTCCATGTGGCCTGTTACACCCCTTGGACATTCCTGAGAAACCTTGGTCCTGTTTGTCCATAGACTTTATCGTTGATTTGCCTGCTTCCAAGAGACAGACTGTTATTCTCACGGTGGTGGATAGATTTACTAAGATGGCCCATTTCGTGCCATTACCTAAACTTCCGACTTCTCCTGAATTGGCGGAGATTTTTGCGAGAGAGGTTTTTCGCCTACATGGGATTCCTTCAGAGATTGTTTCTGATAGAGGTTCTCAATTTGTCTCACGTTTCTGGAGATCCTTTTGTTCTCAAATGGGCATCAAATTGAACTTCTCCTCTGCCTATCACCCTCAGTCTAACGGAGCTGCTGAACGTACTAATCAAAAGATCGAACAGTATCTGCGTTGCTTTGTTTCCGAACACCAGGACGATTGGGTCGGTCTGATTCCTTGGGCGGAGTTCGCACACAATAACCTTGTTTGCGATTCAACTCGCTCTAGCCCTTTCTTCATGAACTATGGCTTTCTTCCTTCGATTTTTCCTTCGGTTTCCTCTTCTCAGGGGATACCGTCGGTTGATGATCATGTCGCCAACCTGAAGAAATTATGGGATCAGACTCGGCAAATTCTATTACATAGTTCCTCGCTGTTCAAGAAACACGCTGACAAACATAGAAGAGCGGCTCCTGTTTTTGTTCCTGGGGATAGGGTATGGTTGAGTACTAAGAATATTCGCCTAAAAGTTCCATCTATGAAATTTGCTCCTCGCTACATAGGCCCTTACAGGGTTCTCACTCGTATCAATCCGGTTGCGTATCGCCTTGCTCTGCCACCTGCCTTACGCATTCCTAACTCTTTTCATGTCTCCTTGTTGAAACCCCTCATTTGCAACAAATTCTCCTCTAAGGTCCCCTCGCCTCGTCCTGTTCAGGTGGAAGGTCGGGAGGAGTACGAGGTCAGCTCCATCATTGACTCCAGAATTTCAAGGGGAAAATTGCAATATCTGGTCAACTGGAGGGGATATGGTCCTGAGGAGAGGAGTTGGGTACCTCAGGAGGACGTTCATGCTTCTCGCCTTCGCAGAGCATTTCACCTCCGCTTCCCATCTCGCCCCGGTTCATTCCGCCCGGTGGGCGTATCTGAGAGGGGGGGTACTGTCAGGGTACCTGAGGCCTCTACCTCTAAGGGAGGTAGAGACTTGGTGGTTTATCCGTCCAGGCGAGCTATTTCCTCCGTTCCTCGCGGTTCATCCAATCACTTAAACACCGGCCGCGAGGAATCCACGTCCTTTTCTAGCAGGACGCTCAATACGTGACGTCATGACGCTTCACGAGCAATCTGTCACTCAAGTGTCCGATATCCAATCGGTACTTGTCAGAGGCGTGATTTCCATCCAGAGCCAGGGTATTTAAGCTTACTCCTTACTTCAGCTCATTGCCCTGTCGTGGTTCTAGCCTGTCTAGTCACTCAGTGCTCTGGTATTCTAGTTTGCTCTATTGGTTTTGACTCGGCTCGTTGTACTACCCTGCTTCTCTGTTATCCCTTGACCCGGCTTGTCTCTCGCTTATCTGTCTTCTCGTTCCCTCGACCTCGGCTTGTCTCTGACTATTCTTTACTCTCGGTACGTTAGTCCGGCCATTCTAAGGCCCGGTATACGTACCTTTCCACTCTTTGTACTCTGCGTGTTGGATCCCTGTCCCGATCCTGACATCCAGAAACAACTAAGGGAGGAGGAGGGACACTTGAGACAGTATATTTATTGCAAACAAGAGGTTTGAGTAAAGACACATGAAAGGTATTAGGAATTTTCAAGGAGGCCGGAAGAACTAGAGAGTACGCAACAGGATTGAGCCTACGAAGGACACGAAAAGGTCCAGGGAACCTAGGAGCAAATTTCATGCTAGGGACATTGAGCCTGATGTTACGAGAAGATAACCAAACCCTCTCACCCACTTGGTATACAGGGTTGGCACCTCAACGAGTATCAGCATAATGCTTGAAACGGTCAACAGCGGTACCCAGAGCAGATTGAACTTTAACCCAGGTATCACGGATGGAAGCCAGACGGTCATCCAAAGCAGGAATAGCTGTATCAGAAAAAAACAGCCGGTAGGACAGTAGGATGCCGGCCATTATTAACAAAAAATGAACTATGCCCAGAGGAGTCATGGTCAGCATTGTTCCTAGCAAACTCGGCCCATGGTAGTAATTCGGACCAGTTGTCTTGAGTGCTATTAATGAAACAATGCAAATATAATTCCAAGGACTGGTTAGCCCTCTCAACTGTACCATTAATCTGGTGATGGTAAGAGGATGAAAAAGACAATTCAATCCCTAATTGTTTATTGAAGGCCCTCCAAAACCGGGACACGAACCTCTTTCAGGTACTATATTGTGAGGAATGCCATGCAGACAGACAATTTCTCATATAAAGATTAGTACCTGGATTTCTTGAGAGGAATAAAATGAGCCATTTTAGAAAAACTGTCCACAAACATGAGAATAGTGGTGTAACAAGTGGGACCATGGGACCTCAGGAATAGAAGGAGGTTGCAACAAGCCACAAGGGAGTTTATGAGGCACTTTGGAAACCGCACAAACAGAACAAGCCTGCACATACTCCTTAACATCCTTCCTGAGGGAATACCACCAGAATGACCTCATGATAGCAGAAGTGGATTTGTTAATACCTGAGTGACCAGCAGACACATTGTCGTGAAACACCTTCATGATAGTAACCCTTTCCTCCAATGGAACGAACAGTTTGTGCTGAGGTTTACCGCAGGGCACCTGAGACTGAGCCTCCAGGATGGAGCCAAGCAGTGGAGAGAACAATGAAAGGACAGTGGACGCAATGATACATTCAAGGGGAATGATATGGGATGTTTCTTGCTCTAGTATAGCCTCAGTATCGAACTGCCTGGACAAGGCGTCGGCCTTGACATTTTTAGAACCACATCTATAAGTGATAAGAAAATTAAAGCGAGAAAGAGATGACCTAGCTTGTCTAGAAGATAATCATTTGGCATCTCCTATGTAAGCCAGGTTTTTGTGATCAGTAGTGATCAAAAGGGGGTCCTTGGAGCCCTCTAAAATATGTTGCCACTCCTTGAGAGCTAGAATAATGGCCAACAATTCTCTATTGCCAATATCGTAATTGCGCTCAGCAGGGGACAACTTTCTAGAAAAGTAACCACAAGGATGTAACAGAGATTCCTGGCTCTCACTCTGGGTGAGAACTGCCCCTACCCCTGTCTCTGAAGCATCAACCTCCAGTATGAAAGGCTCACTGGTGTCAGGATGTATCAATATTTCGGCGGAGGCAAACTGCTGTTTGAGAGTTTCAAAGGCTTCAATAGCCTCCTTAGACCATATCGTACTACTAGCCCCCTTGCATGTCATATTGGTGATGGGGGCTATTACTGAAGAAAATCCCTTTATAAATCTTCTGTAATAATTGGCGAAACCAATGAACCTTTGAATGGCTTTCAACCCAGTGGGTAAAGGCCACTGTAGAACAGTCTCTAGTTTTTTAGGATCCATCTGAAACCCAGAGGCAGAAATATTATATCCTAAAAACTGTACTTCAGACTGCTCAAAGATACATGTTTCCAATTTAAAATAAAGTTGGTTTTTTAACAAGGTTTGCAGAACTTGTTTAACGTGATCATGGTGAGACTGGAGGTCAGGAGAATAAATAAGGATATCATCCAGGTAGACCAAGACAAACAAGTAAATGTAATCCCTGAGTACATCATTAATGAAATCTTGGAAAACCGCTGGAGCGTTGCTGTCAGGGTACCTGCTGTCTCTACCTCTGTGGAGGTGAGACACTTGGACGTTCTTCCTCGCAAAAGGGTTGAATCACTCGTTCCTCGCGGTTCCCTCGGTCGTTTACACGCCGGCCGCGAGGGATCCACTTCCTTTTATGACGCGGCGTTCAGTAGCCGACGTCATGACGACAACCCAACCCGATCTGTCAATCAAGCCCCAAGCACGAATGAGGATTCGTCGGGGGCGTGATTACCTGTTTAGAATCAGGGTATAAAAGAGGGCTTTCTACGTTTGTTCATTGCCCTGTCGTGGTTCTAGCTTGTCTAGTCACTCAGTGCTCTTGTATTCTGTTAGTTTCTTTGGTTTTGACCCGGCTTGTCTGTTCTACCTCGTTTACCTCTATTACCCTTTGACTCGGCTTGTCTCTCGTTTACCTGCTCTCTCGTTCCCTCGACCTCAGCTTGTCTCTAGACCATTCTTTACTACTCTTACGTTAGTCCGGCCATTCTAAGGTCCGGTATACGTACCCTGTACCTGTTTGTACTCTGCGTGTTGGATCCCTGTCCCGATCCTGACATTACGACAGGGCCATGGATCCTGCAGGTACAAACACTCAGGTTGGTCCTTCCGATTCTAGATTTGATGCCATGGATCACAGAATGGACCAGATGGCTCTAGCGCTGCAAGCTTTATTATCTCGATCTAGTAATCCACTGGAGGAGATGCGAGCTACGTCCATCTCTCCTGTAAGTTCAGGTCTAGAAGTAGCCACTGTAGGTGCTTCTTCCCGTATTACACCTCCTGTACGTTATGGTGGTTCTCCGGAGAAGTGCCGTGGTTTCTTAAACCAAATTGGTATTCATTTTGAATTACAACCTCGCTCTTACCCTACAGATAGGGCAAAGGTTCGATTCATTATCACACTCCTCATTGATAAGGCTCTGAGATGGGCCAATCCTCTGTGGGAGAATGAGAATCCGTTAGTCTATAATTATAATGCCTTTGTCGCTGCTTTTAGAAGAACTTTTGACCCTCCAGGTAGAAAGGTCAATGCAGCTAGATTACTATTGCGCCTTAGACAAGATAACCAAACCCTTGTGGATTATGCACTAGAGTTCAGGTCTTTGGCGGCAGAAGTTAAGTGGAATGAACAGGCCTATATAGACGTATTTGTAAACGGATTATCTGATGTAATCCTAGACGAGGTGGCTACTAGAGAGCTCCCTGAAAATTTGGAGGATTTAATTTCTTTTATTTCTCGTATTGACGAACGTTTAAGAGAGAGACAGAACACTCGTGATAATATTCGTAGACCTTCCTTTAAACTAGCGCCTTTATTTCAAAGTCCTCAAACCACTATCCCAGTTTTTTCTGAACTTTATCGACCAAGTTTTTGTTTCTAAACACTCTATCCCATCTCAGCTAAGAGATACTCCCTTGGCCGTTGAGGCCATAGATGGTAGACCATTATCTGAACCTGTGATTTCTCATGAGACTATACCTGTTATTTTGACTGTTGGTATCTTACACGAGGAGGATATATCCCTTATGCTTATCTCTTCCCCTTCTGTTCCTATAGTTCTGGGGTATCCATGGTTAAAGAAACATAACCCTATTATTGATTGGGAGCTAGGGGAGATAACTTCATGGGGTCAGGGTTGCCAGGACAGGTGTTTACAGAAAGTCTCACCACTTTGCGTAGGTAATACACCGGTTAACTCCACCCAGTCTACAGACTTACAAATACCGTCTCGATACATAGACTTAAAGGCAGTCTTTGACAAGAAGAATGCTGATACTTTACCTCCACACAGGTCCTTTGATTGCAAGATTAATCTCCTACCTGGTACTATGCCTCCGAGGGGCAATGTATATCCTTTATCCACTAAGGAGAACTTAGTCTTAGAGGAATATATCCGTGAGAATCTAGACAAGGGATTCATTAGGAGATCATCCTCGCCTGCCGGGGCCGTTTTTTTTTGTGTGAATAAAAAGGATGGCACGTTAAGGCCTTGCATTGATTACCGAGGTTTGAATAAAATAACTATCAGAAATGCATACCCAATTCCCTTGATTACTGAGCTCTTTGATCGTTTAAAGGGTTCCAAGATTTTCACCAAGTTAGATCTCAGAGGGGCGTATAACTTGGTGAGAATTCAGCAGGGAGACGAGTGGAAAACAGCGTTCAATACTCGATATGGGCACTATGAGTACACGGTAATGCCTTTTGGGCTCTGTAATGCACCGGCAGTATTTCAGGATCTGATCAATGAAGTTCTTAGGGAATTTCAACAGGATTGTGTTATTGTATATTTAGATGATATACTAATACACTCTAGAGAAATTGAGACCCACCACAGACAAGTCAGAAGGGTATTGCGCAAACTCTTACAACATGGATTGTACTGCAAATTGGAGAAATGTAGTTTTGATCAATCTCAGATAAACTTTCTTGGTTACGTGATTTCTGGGGAAGGCTTTAAAATGGATCCGGATAAACTCCAGTCTATTTTAGGCCATTCAGAGGTTTATTGGATTCTCCAATTATTATAGGCGCTTCATTAACCCCTTAAGGACACATGACATGTGTGACATGTCATGATTCCCTTTTATTCCAGAAGTTTGGTCCTTAAGGGGTTAAAGGATACTCTTCCATTATTGCTCCTATTACCAATATGACCAGACAGGGGGCTGACACTAAGACTTGGTCTACTGAAGCTCTCGTTGCCTTCAAGACACTTAAGGAACTTTTTGCTTCTGCACCAATCTTAGTTCACCCTGATACAACTTTACCTTTCCTACTCGAGGTAGACGCCTCAGAGACAGGTATAGGTGCCATCTTGTCTCAAAGGTTAGGCGTGGATAAACCATTACATTCATGTGGTTTTTTTTCCAAGAAACTATCTGGGACTGAAAGCAGATATGATATTGGTGACAGGGAACTACTAGCTGTTATCATGGCCTTAAAGGAGTGGAGACATTTATTGGAGGGGACCTTGCATCCTGTTACTATTCTGACGGATCACAAGAACTTGTCTTATATTGGGGAGGCCAAGCGCTTATCCGCCAGACAAGCTCGTTGGTCCTTGTTCCTCACCCATTTCAATTACGTGCTCACTTATAGACCTGGTTCTAAGAACTCTAAGGCCGATGCTTTGTCTCGCCAACATGAACCTTCTACTATATCTGAGACGGTTTTCTCTTCTATAGTTCCCAAGTGCAATATTATCGCCAACACTAGCCTCAGGATTCATTCTCCGTTGCTTGCCGAGATTATGAAGCTACAACATCTGGCTCCTAGACAGAGTCCTGAGTCACTGCATTTTGTTCCTGCTGAACTCCAACTAGAACTGCTACAATGCTTTCACAATAGTAAGGTGGCTGGGCATCCTGGCATTCGTAAGACATGCTCCTTAATAGCCAAAGATTTCTGGTGGCCCACCTTACGTAAAGATATTAGGGATTTCGTCGAAGCATGTGAGGTCTGTATGAAGACTAAACGACCTCAGACGCTTCCTTGTGGGCTTTTGCATCCCTTGGAAATTCCCGAGAAACCATGGACCTGTTTGGCTATGGACTTCATTGTCGATTTACCTGTTTCTAAAAAACAGACTGTGATTCTCACGGTGGTTGACAGGTTTACTAAGATGGCTCATTTCGTGCCCTTACCTAAACTTCCATCTTCCCCTGAATTGGCTGAGATATTCGCTAAAGAGATATTTAGTTTACATGGGATACCTTCCGAAATTGTTTCTGATAGAGGTTCCCAATTTGTTTCCCGTTTTTGGAAGTCATTCTGCTCTCAAATGGGTATCAAATTGAATTTCTCTTCTGCCTATCATCCCCAGTCTAACGGAGCTGCTGAACGCACTAATCAAAAGATCGAACAATATTTGCGTTGTTTCGTTTCCGAACACCAGGACGATTGGGTTGGTCTGATTCCTTGGGCAGAGTTCGCACACAACAATCTCGTTTGTGATTCTACTCGTTCTAGCCCCTTTTTCATGAATTATGGCTTTCATCCCTCCATTCTTCCCTCGGTTTCTCCTTCCCAAGGAGTACCGTCGGTTGATGTTCATGTTGCCAATCTGAGGAAGTTGTGGGATCAGACTCGACAAATTCTTCTGCATAATTCCATGTTGTTCAAGAAACACGCTGATAAACATAGAAGGGCGGCTCCAGTCTTTGTTCCAGGGGACAGGGTATGGTTGAGTACCAAAAACATTCGCTTGAAGGTTCCTTCTATGAAATTTGCTCCTCGTTACATTGGACCTTACAGGGTCCTGACTCGAATTAACCCAGTTGCGTATCGTCTGGCTCTTCCATCTGCCTTACGCATTCCTAACTCCTTTCATGTTTCCTTGTTAAAACCCCTAATATGTAACAAGTTTTCCTCCACGGCATCCTCTCCTCGCTCTGTTCAGGTTGAGGGACAAGAGGAGTATGAAATCAATTCCATCATCGATTCTCGTATCTCCCGGGGGAAGTTACAATATCTGGTTGATTGGAAGGGATATGGTCCTGAGGAGAGGTCTTGGATACCTCAGGAGGATGTGCATGCGCCCCGCCTCCGCAGGGCTTTTCACTCCCGTTTTCCATCTCGTCCCGGTTCCTTCCGCCCGGTGGGCGTTTCTGAGGGGGGGGGGGGGTACTGTCAGGGTACCTGCTGTCTCTACCTCTGTGGAGGTGAGACACTTGGACGTTCTTCCTCGCAAAAGGGTTGAATCACTCGTTCCTCGCGGTTCCCTCGGTCGTTTACACGCCGGCCGCGAGGGATCCACTTCCTTTTATGACGCGGCGTTCAGTAGCCGACGTCATGACGACAACCCAACCCGATCTGTCAATCAAGCCCCAAGCACGAATGAGGATTCGTCGGGGGCGTGATTACCTGTTTAGAATCAGGGTATAAAAGAGGGCTTTCTACGTTTGTTCATTGCCCTGTCGTGGTTCTAGCTTGTCTAGTCACTCAGTGCTCTTGTATTCTGTTAGTTTCTTTGGTTTTGACCCGGCTTGTCTGTTCTACCTCGTTTACCTCTATTACCCTTTGACTCTGCTTGTCTCTCGTTTACCTGCTCTCTCGTTCCCTCGACCTCAGCTTGTCTCTAGACCATTCTTTACTACTCTTACGTTAGTCCGGCCATTCTAAGGTCCGGTATACGTACCCTGTACCTGTTTGTACTCTGCGTGTTGGATCCCTGTCCCGATCCTGACATTACGACAGGGCCATGGATCCTGCAGGTACAAACACTCAGGTTGGTCCTTCCGATTCTAGATTTGATGCCATGGATCACAGAATGGACCAGATGGCTCTAGCGCTGCAAGCTTTATTATCTCGATCTAGTAATCCACTGGAGGAGATGCGAGCTACGTCCATCTCTCCTGTAAGTTCAGGTCTAGAAGTAGCCACTGTAGGTGCTTCTTCCCGTATTACACCTCCTGTACGTTATGGTGGTTCTCCGGAGAAGTGCCGTGGTTTCTTAAACCAAATTGGTATTCATTTTGAATTACAACCTCGCTCTTACCCTACAGATAGGGCAAAGGTTCGATTCATTATCACACTCCTCATTGATAAGGCTCTGAGATGGGCCAATCCTCTGTGGGAGAATGAGAATCCGTTAGTCTATAATTATAATGCCTTTGTCGCTGCTTTTAGAAGAACTTTTGACCCTCCAGGTAGAAAGGTCAATGCAGCTAGATTACTATTGCGCCTTAGACAAGATAACCAAACCCTTGTGGATTATGCACTAGAGTTCAGGTCTTTGGCGGCAGAAGTTAAGTGGAATGAACAGGCCTATATAGACGTATTTGTAAATGGATTATCTGATGTAATCCTAGACGAGGTGGCTACTAGAGAGCTCCCTGAAAATTTGGAGGATTTAATTTCTTTTATTTCTCGTATTGACGAACGTTTAAGAGAGAGACAGAACACTCGTGATAATATTCGTAGACCTTCCTTTAAACTAGCGCCTTTATTTCAAAGTCCTCAAACCACTATCCCAGTTTTTTCTGAACTTTATCGACCAAGTTTTTGTTTCTAAACACTCTATCCCATCTCAGCTAAGAGATACTCCCTTGGCCGTTGAGGCCATAGATGGTAGACCATTATCTGAACCTGTGATTTCTCATGAGACTATACCTGTTATTTTGACTGTTGGTATCTTACACGAGGAGGATATATCCCTTATGCTTATCTCTTCCCCTTCTGTTCCTATAGTTCTGGGGTATCCATGGTTAAAGAAACATAACCCTATTATTGATTGGGAGCTAGGGGAGATAACTTCATGGGGTCAGGGTTGCCAGGACAGGTGTTTACAGAAAGTCTCACCACTTTGCGTAGGTAATACACCGGTTAACTCCACCCAGTCTACAGACTTACAAATACCGTCTCGATACATAGACTTAAAGGCAGTCTTTGACAAGAAGAATGCTGATACTTTACCTCCACACAGGTCCTTTGATTGCAAGATTAATCTCCTACCTGGTACTATGCCTCCGAGGGGCAATGTATATCCTTTATCCACTAAGGAGAACTTAGTCTTAGAGGAATATATCCGTGAGAATCTAGACAAGGGATTCATTAGGAGATCATCCTCGCCTGCCGGGGCCGTTTTTTTTTTTGTGAATAAAAAGGATGGCACGTTAAGGCCTTGCATTGATTACCGAGGTTTGAATAAAATAACTATCAGAAATGCATACCCAATTCCCTTGATTACTGAGCTCTTTGATCGTTTAAAGGGTTCCAAGATTTTCACCAAGTTAGATCTCAGAGGGGCGTATAACTTGGTGAGAATTCAGCAGGGAGACGAGTGGAAAACAGCGTTCAATACTCGATATGGGCACTATGAGTACACGGTAATGCCTTTTGGGCTCTGTAATGCACCGGCAGTATTTCAGGATCTGATCAATGAAGTTCTTAGGGAATTTCAACAGGATTGTGTTATTGTATATTTAGATGATATACTAATACACTCTAGAGAAATTGAGACCCACCACAGACAAGTCAGAAGGGTATTGCGCAAACTCTTACAACATGGATTGTACTGCAAATTGGAGAAATGTAGTTTTGATCAATCTCAGATAAACTTTCTTGGTTACGTGATTTCTGGGGAAGGCTTTAAAATGGATCCGGATAAACTCCAGTCTATTTTAGGCCATTCAGAGGTTTATTGGATTCTCCAATTATTATAGGCGCTTCATTAACCCCTTAAGGACACATGACATGTGTGACATGTCATGATTCCCTTTTATTCCAGAAGTTTGGTCCTTAAGGGGTTAAAGGATACTCTTCCATTATTGCTCCTATTACCAATATGACCAGACAGGGGGCTGACACTAAGACTTGGTCTACTGAAGCTCTCGTTGCCTTCAAGACACTTAAGGAACTTTTTGCTTCTGCACCAATCTTAGTTCACCCTGATACAACTTTACCTTTCCTACTCGAGGTAGACGCCTCAGAGACAGGTATAGGTGCCATCTTGTCTCAAAGGTTAGGCGTGGATAAACCATTACATTCATGTGGTTTTTTTTCCAAGAAACTATCTGGGACTGAAAGCAGATATGATATTGGTGACAGGGAACTACTAGCTGTTATCATGGCCTTAAAGGAGTGGAGACATTTATTGGAGGGGACCTTGCATCCTGTTACTATTCTGACGGATCACAAGAACTTGTCTTATATTGGGGAGGCCAAGCGCTTATCCGCCAGACAAGCTCGTTGGTCCTTGTTCCTCACCCATTTCAATTACGTGCTCACTTATAGACCTGGTTCTAAGAACTCTAAGGCCGATGCTTTGTCTCGCCAACATGAACCTTCTACTATATCTGAGACGGTTTTCTCTTCTATAGTTCCCAAGTGCAATATTATCGCCAACACTAGCCTCAGGATTCATTCTCCGTTGCTTGCCGAGATTATGAAGCTACAACATCTGGCTCCTAGACAGAGTCCTGAGTCACTGCATTTTGTTCCTGCTGAACTCCAACTAGAACTGCTACAATGCTTTCACAATAGTAAGGTGGCTGGGCATCCTGGCATTCGTAAGACATGCTCCTTAATAGCCAAAGATTTCTGGTGGCCCACCTTACGTAAAGATATTAGGGATTTCGTCGAAGCATGTGAGGTCTGTATGAAGACTAAACGACCTCAGACGCTTCCTTGTGGGCTTTTGCATCCCTTGGAAATTCCCGAGAAACCATGGACCTGTTTGGCTATGGACTTCATTGTCGATTTACCTGTTTCTAAAAAACAGACTGTGATTCTCACGGTGGTTGACAGGTTTACTAAGATGGCTCATTTCGTGCCCTTACCTAAACTTCCATCTTCCCCTGAATTGGCTGAGATATTCGCTAAAGAGATATTTAGTTTACATGGGATACCTTCCGAAATTGTTTCTGATAGAGGTTCCCAATTTGTTTCCCGTTTTTGGAAGTCATTCTGCTCTCAAATGGGTATCAAATTGAATTTCTCTTCTGCCTATCATCCCCAGTCTAACGGAGCTGCTGAACGCACTAATCAAAAGATCGAACAATATTTGCGTTGTTTCGTTTCCGAACACCAGGACGATTGGGTTGGTCTGATTCCTTGGGCAGAGTTCGCACACAACAATCTCGTTTGTGATTCTACTCGTTCTAGCCCCTTTTTCATGAATTATGGCTTTCATCCCTCCATTCTTCCCTCGGTTTCTCCTTCCCAAGGAGTACCGTCGGTTGATGTTCATGTTGCCAATCTGAGGAAGTTGTGGGATCAGACTCGACAAATTCTTCTGCATAATTCCATGTTGTTCAAGAAACACGCTGATAAACATAGAAGGGCGGCTCCAGTCTTTGTTCCAGGGGACAGGGTATGGTTGAGTACCAAAAACATTCGCTTGAAGGTTCCTTCTATGAAATTTGCTCCTCGTTACATTGGACCTTACAGGGTCCTGACTCGAATTAACCCAGTTGCGTATCGTCTGGCTCTTCCATCTGCCTTACGCATTCCTAACTCCTTTCATGTTTCCTTGTTAAAACCCCTAATATGTAACAAGTTTTCCTCCACGGCATCCTCTCCTCGCTCTGTTCAGGTTGAGGGACAAGAGGAGTATGAAATCAATTCCATCATCGATTCTCGTATCTCCCGGGGGAAGTTACAATATCTGGTTGATTGGAAGGGATATGGTCCTGAGGAGAGGTCTTGGATACCTCAGGAGGATGTGCATGCGCCCCGCCTCCGCAGGGCTTTTCACTCCCGTTTTCCATCTCGTCCCGGTTCCTTCCGCCCGGTGGGCGTTTCTGAGGGGGGGGGGGGGTACTGTCAGGGTACCTGCTGTCTCTACCTCTGTGGAGGTGAGACACTTGGACGTTCTTCCTCGCAAAAGGGTTGAATCACTCGTTCCTCGCGGTTCCCTCGGTCGTTTACACGCCGGCCGCGAGGGATCCACTTCCTTTTATGACGCGGCGTTCAGTAGCCGACGTCATGACGACAACCCAACCCGATCTGTCAATCAAGCCCCAAGCACGAATGAGGATTCGTCGGGGGCGTGATTACCTGTTTAGAATCAGGGTATAAAAGAGGGCTTTCTACGTTTGTTCATTGCCCTGTCGTGGTTCTAGCTTGTCTAGTCACTCAGTGCTCTTGTATTCTGTTAGTTTCTTTGGTTTTGACCCGGCTTGTCTGTTCTACCTCGTTTACCTCTATTACCCTTTGACTCTGCTTGTCTCTCGTTTACCTGCTCTCTCGTTCCCTCGACCTCAGCTTGTCTCTAGACCATTCTTTACTACTCTTACGTTAGTCCGGCCATTCTAAGGTCCGGTATACGTACCCTGTACCTGTTTGTACTCTGCGTGTTGGATCCCTGTCCCGATCCTGACATTACGACAGGGCCATGGATCCTGCAGGTACAAACACTCAGGTTGGTCCTTCCGATTCTAGATTTGATGCCATGGATCACAGAATGGACCAGATGGCTCTAGCGCTGCAAGCTTTATTATCTCGATCTAGTAATCCACTGGAGGAGATGCGAGCTACGTCCATCTCTCCTGTAAGTTCAGGTCTAGAAGTAGCCACTGTAGGTGCTTCTTCCCGTATTACACCTCCTGTACGTTATGGTGGTTCTCCGGAGAAGTGCCGTGGTTTCTTAAACCAAATTGGTATTCATTTTGAATTACAACCTCGCTCTTACCCTACAGATAGGGCAAAGGTTCGATTCATTATCACACTCCTCATTGATAAGGCTCTGAGATGGGCCAATCCTCTGTGGGAGAATGAGAATCCGTTAGTCTATAATTATAATGCCTTTGTCGCTGCTTTTAGAAGAACTTTTGACCCTCCAGGTAGAAAGGTCAATGCAGCTAGATTACTATTGCGCCTTAGACAAGATAACCAAACCCTTGTGGATTATGCACTAGAGTTCAGGTCTTTGGCGGCAGAAGTTAAGTGGAATGAACAGGCCTATATAGACGTATTTGTAAACGGATTATCTGATGTAATCCTAGACGAGGTGGCTACTAGAGAGCTCCCTGAAAATTTGGAGGATTTAATTTCTTTTATTTCTCGTATTGACGAACGTTTAAGAGAGAGACAGAACACTCGTGATAATATTCGTAGACCTTCCTTTAAACTAGCGCCTTTATTTCAAAGTCCTCAAACCACTATCCCAGTTTTTTCTGAACTTTATCGACCAAGTTTTTGTTTCTAAACACTCTATCCCATCTCAGCTAAGAGATACTCCCTTGGCCGTTGAGGCCATAGATGGTAGACCATTATCTGAACCTGTGATTTCTCATGAGACTATACCTGTTATTTTGACTGTTGGTATCTTACACGAGGAGGATATATCCCTTATGCTTATCTCTTCCCCTTCTGTTCCTATAGTTCTGGGGTATCCATGGTTAAAGAAACATAACCCTATTATTGATTGGGAGCTAGGGGAGATAACTTCATGGGGTCAGGGTTGCCAGGACAGGTGTTTACAGAAAGTCTCACCACTTTGCGTAGGTAATACACCGGTTAACTCCACCCAGTCTACAGACTTACAAATACCGTCTCGATACATAGACTTAAAGGCAGTCTTTGACAAGAAGAATGCTGATACTTTACCTCCACACAGGTCCTTTGATTGCAAGATTAATCTCCTACCTGGTACTATGCCTCCGAGGGGCAATGTATATCCTTTATCCACTAAGGAGAACTTAGTCTTAGAGGAATATATCCGTGAGAATCTAGACAAGGGATTCATTAGGAGATCATCCTCGCCTGCCGGGGCCGTTTTTTTTTGTGTGAATAAAAAGGATGGCACGTTAAGGCCTTGCATTGATTACCGAGGTTTGAATAAAATAACTATCAGAAATGCATACCCAATTCCCTTGATTACTGAGCTCTTTGATCGTTTAAAGGGTTCCAAGATTTTCACCAAGTTAGATCTCAGAGGGGCGTATAACTTGGTGAGAATTCAGCAGGGAGACGAGTGGAAAACAGCGTTCAATACTCGATATGGGCACTATGAGTACACGGTAATGCCTTTTGGGCTCTGTAATGCACCGGCAGTATTTCAGGATCTGATCAATGAAGTTCTTAGGGAATTTCAACAGGATTGTGTTATTGTATATTTAGATGATATACTAATACACTCTAGAGAAATTGAGACCCACCACAGACAAGTCAGAAGGGTATTGCGCAAACTCTTACAACATGGATTGTACTGCAAATTGGAGAAATGTAGTTTTGATCAATCTCAGATAAACTTTCTTGGTTACGTGATTTCTGGGGAAGGCTTTAAAATGGATCCGGATAAACTCCAGTCTATTTTAGGCCATTCAGAGGTTTATTGGATTCTCCAATTATTATAGGCGCTTCATTAACCCCTTAAGGACACATGACATGTGTGACATGTCATGATTCCCTTTTATTCCAGAAGTTTGGTCCTTAAGGGGTTAAAGGATACTCTTCCATTATTGCTCCTATTACCAATATGACCAGACAGGGGGCTGACACTAAGACTTGGTCTACTGAAGCTCTCGTTGCCTTCAAGACACTTAAGGAACTTTTTGCTTCTGCACCAATCTTAGTTCACCCTGATACAACTTTACCTTTCCTACTCGAGGTAGACGCCTCAGAGACAGGTATAGGTGCCATCTTGTCTCAAAGGTTAGGCGTGGATAAACCATTACATTCATGTGGTTTTTTTTCCAAGAAACTATCTGGGACTGAAAGCAGATATGATATTGGTGACAGGGAACTACTAGCTGTTATCATGGCCTTAAAGGAGTGGAGACATTTATTGGAGGGGACCTTGCATCCTGTTACTATTCTGACGGATCACAAGAACTTGTCTTATATTGGGGAGGCCAAGCGCTTATCCGCCAGACAAGCTCGTTGGTCCTTGTTCCTCACCCATTTCAATTACGTGCTCACTTATAGACCTGGTTCTAAGAACTCTAAGGCCGATGCTTTGTCTCGCCAACATGAACCTTCTACTATATCTGAGACGGTTTTCTCTTCTATAGTTCCCAAGTGCAATATTATCGCCAACACTAGCCTCAGGATTCATTCTCCGTTGCTTGCCGAGATTATGAAGCTACAACATCTGGCTCCTAGACAGAGTCCTGAGTCACTGCATTTTGTTCCTGCTGAACTCCAACTAGAACTGCTACAATGCTTTCACAATAGTAAGGTGGCTGGGCATCCTGGCATTCGTAAGACATGCTCCTTAATAGCCAAAGATTTCTGGTGGCCCACCTTACGTAAAGATATTAGGGATTTCGTCGAAGCATGTGAGGTCTGTATGAAGACTAAACGACCTCAGACGCTTCCTTGTGGGCTTTTGCATCCCTTGGAAATTCCCGAGAAACCATGGACCTGTTTGGCTATGGACTTCATTGTCGATTTACCTGTTTCTAAAAAACAGACTGTGATTCTCACGGTGGTTGACAGGTTTACTAAGATGGCTCATTTCGTGCCCTTACCTAAACTTCCATCTTCCCCTGAATTGGCTGAGATATTCGCTAAAGAGATATTTAGTTTACATGGGATACCTTCCGAAATTGTTTCTGATAGAGGTTCCCAATTTGTTTCCCGTTTTTGGAAGTCATTCTGCTCTCAAATGGGTATCAAATTGAATTTCTCTTCTGCCTATCATCCCCAGTCTAACGGAGCTGCTGAACGCACTAATCAAAAGATCGAACAATATTTGCGTTGTTTCGTTTCCGAACACCAGGACGATTGGGTTGGTCTGATTCCTTGGGCAGAGTTCGCACACAACAATCTCGTTTGTGATTCTACTCGTTCTAGCCCCTTTTTCATGAATTATGGCTTTCATCCCTCCATTCTTCCCTCGGTTTCTCCTTCCCAAGGAGTACCGTCGGTTGATGTTCATGTTGCCAATCTGAGGAAGTTGTGGGATCAGACTCGACAAATTCTTCTGCATAATTCCATGTTGTTCAAGAAACACGCTGATAAACATAGAAGGGCGGCTCCAGTCTTTGTTCCAGGGGACAGGGTATGGTTGAGTACCAAAAACATTCGCTTGAAGGTTCCTTCTATGAAATTTGCTCCTCGTTACATTGGACCTTACAGGGTCCTGACTCGAATTAACCCAGTTGCGTATCGTCTGGCTCTTCCATCTGCCTTACGCATTCCTAACTCCTTTCATGTTTCCTTGTTAAAACCCCTAATATGTAACAAGTTTTCCTCAACGGCATCCTCTCCTCGCTCTGTTCAGGTTGAGGGACAAGAGGAGTATGAAATCAATTCCATCATCGATTCTCGTATCTCCCGGGGGAAGTTACAATATCTGGTTGATTGGAAGGGATATGGTCCTGAGGAGAGGTCTTGGATACCTCAGGAGGATGTGCATGCGCCCCGCCTCCGCAGGGCTTTTCACTCCCGTTTTCCATCTCGTCCCGGTTCCTTCCGCCCGGTGGGCGTTTCTGAGGGGGGGGGGGGTACTGTCAGGGTACCTGCTGTCTCTACCTCTGTGGAGGTGAGACACTTGGACGTTCTTCCTCGCAAAAGGGTTGAATCACTCGTTCCTCGCGGTTCCCTCGGTCGTTTACACGCCGGCCGCGAGGGATCCACTTCCTTTTATGATGCGGCGTTCAGTAGCCGACGTCATGACGACAACCCAACCCGATCTGTCAATCAAGCCCCAAGCACGAATGAGGATTCGTCGGGGGCGTGATTACCTGTTTAGAATCAGGGTATAAAAGAGGGCTTTCTACGTTTGTTCATTGCCCTGTCGTGGTTCTAGCTTGTCTAGTCACTCAGTGCTCTTGTATTCTGTTAGTTTCTTTGGTTTTGACCCGGCTTGTCTGTTCTACCTCGTTTACCTCTATTACCCTTTGACTCGGCTTGTCTCTCGTTTACCTGCTCTCTCGTTCCCTCGACCTCGGCTTGTCTCTAGACCATTCTTTACTACTCTTACGTTAGTCCGGCCATTCTAAGGTCCGGTATACGTACCCTGTACCTGTTTGTACTCTGCGTGTTGGATCCCTGTCCCGATCCTGACAGTTGCACAACCCGAATGGCATCACTAGATATTCATAGTGTCCGCTTCTGGTATTAAATGCAGTCTTCCACTCGTGGTTTTCCTTGATTCTTACTAAATTGTACGCGCTTCTAAGGTCAAGCTTAGTAAACACTTTAGCGCCCTGTGATAATTGTGATAAAATTCCAATTAACTAATTAAGCATGATTGATCACTAATGAGCAAATTGATCTATTATAGATAGTTAAGATGGCACTTGGCTTAAACTGTGTTGCACTAAGAAATTCAACTAAGATGACATTGCATAAAATACTTAAACTGTGTCGCACTAAGAAATTAAACTAAGATAACATCGCATAAAACATTCCATAGCATGTCTGGCCAATATCCAAAAAGACCTACGTGATAAAAAGAGGGATTTGGTGCCAACAATGTGTAGAAAGATTAGGGACATAGATAGAATAAGATACCGCATGTGTCTGGCATAGTCCTTGGTTGGTCATGACTGGCCTGATCAACCATACTGATTACTTAATGCGCATGACAAGATACATGCTGGGCTGCACTGATAAGAAATCTTGGAAAAGTTACAAACTTGGTAAAAGGTATAAAAGACACTCACTTGGAGAACTACCCACCTGTAATGCGGATGCGCGTTGCTGGTCTCTGATGTTCCCAGAGAGGGTCCCTCCAAGCCTGACTGTCAGAGTTCCCCCAGTCACGTGCAGAGGACACAACCAAGCCCCTCTAATGGTGATGTATACTTAAGCTGATATATCTAGATACTAAGCTGTTTTGAAGTGAATGCATGCAACTACTTAATGAGAGTTAAGCTTAATCTGTATTGGGTCCCCTTGAGGACAATAAAGTGTGGTGTGAATTCTTATCTGCAACTTGGTCTCTGTGTGGTTTATTTTTCCTATAGCCCAAGATACTCATCCCGAACTGGGTTGTGTGCCTGCCAATATCGTTATAAACCTTATTAGGTAATTGATTGTTACTTTATGGATATTGGTGCTTCATGAATTTAAAGATTAGGCACAACACGCCCTCACTCATCCATGAAGACATACAGGTATACAGAGTAAATTGGTTCCAAAATAAGGACCACGGGAGCAACATGGGTAAGGTTCTATTGACAGTGATTGATGATGATACTTGGATTCCAGTTTAATTACTGTAACATTCAAGGAGTTTTCTTTTTTTTAAAGGGTTTCTACATGCAGTAAGTGATAGTGAGGTCTGGGAACAGACATGGTCATAACAAGAGGAATTCAGAAATAAACACAATCCAATTTTTGCTGCAAACAATCTAAGAAAGTCCTTTATCACTGTATCTGAATCCCACAATCAGCAAAGTTTAAACACTGTCACTTTTCCTGAATACAAAATACAAACACTTGGAAGAAGAAAAACACAATATATAATCTAAACTGGGAGCAGGAAACAGCAAAAATACAGGGTGCGCTAGCTGGAATGGGAGGTAATAAAAAGACAAGTCTCTGAAAATACACAAGGGGGTCTTGGGTAGGTCTTCTTAGGTTCTTGAAGAGGTCCTCAGAGGTTGATATGAAAAACAAAATTAGACAAAAAGGAAGACCAATAGTGCACAACCGTTAAGGATAGTGTCACGGACAACACAGAAGAGAAAAATGCCAACTCACAATCAGTGGAGCTATGCCCATCTCTAGGTAAAATAGCATACAGTGGTATTTGAAACTCCCCACATGTAGGATATAGCTGGACAATAGGTGATTCTTCAATACTTTGTACAACGACTCAAATGCGTGTCAGCATATATAAAAAACATAAAGGAAAAAAGCGGACCAATGGTACAGTAACGTATGACACCTGCAGCTATAGACAAACACTGAAGTCCTGAGAGTGCTAACTTACAATAAAAAGAGCTATAACCAGCTCTGAGTAAAACAGCTTACAGTGGTATTTAAACTCCCCACATGTAGGATATCCTTCTGGTGATGTATGGAGTGCAGGATTTATGAAAGACAAAAGCACAAAAGAGGGCCCATAGTGTTCTCAGTGAATAAAATAGTGCAAAAGGTAAAAATTAAACGTACTTACAATAAATAGAGCAGCCACACTGCTCTATGAACCAGGCGTGAGTGGAATAATCCCCACCTAAGGATTTCTTTGTAGTACTGGATCTTTAAAAAAGTAGAAAACAGCCAGGATAAAAGTAGCAAAAAATAAAAATAGAAGGACTGACCATAAGAATATAGGTAGTCTAAAAATACTTTAATAATAACAAATTTTTAAAAACACAACGCGTTTAGCCCAAAATAGGCTTTTTCAAGTGTAGACAGATACTCCTGGCTGGTTACATTATATAGGCAGCCGTAATGGCTTGAATTTGAAAATTGGTGCCATAATGACGTCATTAGCATAAGATCGGGATCACATGACATGTACACATATACAAAATAAAGATAAAAGATACAGAATGATCGTTTTACATAAATGAATACTTAAAATGGTTACAAACCCTTGTATAGTGCTTATAGACTATTAAAAATTACCTTTTATTTGACAGAAAAAGAGAAAGATATAAATGAATCCAAAGGTGAAAGGTCGCGAAAGCGCGGCCGTGAGTGGGGTCAAATGTAAGAAGTGACCGAGGTGCAGTATGGGGAGTGAGGTTGTGATCGCGTCCCACATAAAGGGCGTGATCTAAAAAAAGGGGGCGGACCTCGCGGCCGAAATAGGGGAATATGGTATGATCGTGGCGGCCATCTTAGTTGTGGGCAAAGTGAGGGAAAGTGTATTAGATCAAATATAAGTGCTATTTGTAGCAATGTGGATGTGTATAATAGGTTATAGCATTTATATAATGAAGGTGAATGTTAAATAAACTTATAAAATGTAATAATATTATATATACAATTGATGTTTAATAAAATGTAATACAGAGCAGATATAAAGTTTAAAAAGGCTATTTGATGGTTGTTAAAATATATCCTAAGGTTATATAACATTATAAGTGGAAAAAAATAGCAAAAGAGAACAGATATTTATAATTAATATATATTAAAAAGTTATAGTTATTAATTAGGAAAATTTATTCAAAAATGTATAAGAAATTAAAAAGGTCAAACTCTGCATTTAAACCGTTAGGGGTAAGTGTCTTGAGATTAAAAACCCATTCCATTTCGGATTTACCTAAAATATTCTTAATGTCCCCACCTCTCCATGGGATTGTACATATTTGGATAGGGGTGAATTTGAGGACACTTGAGTTTTTTTGGTGATGTGTTAGAAAGTGTTTTGAGACTGTGTGGTTCTCAAAACCATTTTTGATATTGCGACAATGTTCGGATATCGTGGTCTTTAGATTTCTGGATGTCATACCCACATACTGGAGGCCACAAGGGCACTCCAGTAGGTATATGACATTTTTTGTACAGCATGTGATAAAGTGTTCTATATTGTAACTTTTATTTGTTATATTAGATTTAAATTTGGTGATTTTATTTGGCACTGACTTTTGGGTGGTTTTACAAACAATGCATTTTTTGCATTTGAAAAAACCTTTGACATTAGATAAAGTGGATGATTTTTTTTAACTTGGTTTTGGTGAAGTTTTGGTTAAAAGTGTCTTAAAATTAGGGGCACCACGAAAAATAATTTTAGGTTTTTCAGGAATAATTTTATTAAGAACAGGGTCTTCTAATAAAACGTGCCAATGTTTTTTGATGGTTTTTTTTTATGTCTCTGTTTTTGTTATTATAGTCAAAGATAATGGGCAAAAGTGAGGTAGTATTTTGAGTTTCTTTATTTTTATTTTTATATTTTAAGAGGCTGCTTCTGTCATTGGATTTTACGTTAGTGATAATAGTGTTAAGTTTATCTTCTGGGTAGTGTTTCTCTAAAAATGTGTTTTTTAAAATGTTACTCTGTTCATTAAAATCATCATTGAGTGTGCAATTTCTTTTGAGTCTTATAAATTGGCTTTTAGGGGCACTTTCAAGCCAAGGTGCGTGGTGGCAACTTTTTTGACCAATAACCATGTTAGTGCACACCTTTTTAAAAAAGGTTTTAGTGTTTAATTGTCCGTCTTTAATAGAAATATTTAAGTCTAAAAAATTAATTTCTTCCTTACTAAACTCTGAAGTTAAAACTATACCTCTGTCATTTTGATTTAGGTGTTTTAAAAACAGTTGTAGCAAGATGTTTGTGCCATTCCAGATAAAAAACAGGTCGTCAATATAGCGGAAATAGGAGACCAGGTTTGCCCTCCATTCATGGTCACCCCAAACTGCATCAGCTTCCCAATGTGCCATGAATAAGTTTGCATAGCTGGGGGCAAACCTGGTTCCCATAGCCGTACCCCTTTTTTGGATATAAAAGGAATCTAAAAACCAAAAGAAGTTATTGTTTACGACAATCTTAATACCCTCTACAATAAAAAGAATTTGAGATTCTGGCAATCTTTTTTCTGCTTTTAGTATTTTAGTGACTGCTTTGCAACCTTTTTCATGGGGAATGATAGTATAAAGGGATGTATCGTCGCAAGTCACCAAAATATAGTCTTTTTGCCATATAAAATCTTTAAAAAAGAGAAGGAGGGACATGGTGTCTTTCAAGTAGGATTTCATATTTTTTACAGAGGGTTGAAGTAAAATATCAATTTATTCAGACAAATTGGATAAGATAGAGTTTATACCTGAAACGATAGGGCGGCCCGGGGGATTGGTCTCGTTTTTATGAATCTTAGGGAGAAAATAGATAACTGGAATTTTAGGATATGGTTTATATAGATAGTTAAATTCTTGTTTGTTGAGAATATTGGAGTTGCTACCTTCCACTAAGTAGTGGTATAGGGTATCTTGGATCTTAGAACTGGGGTCTGTGGGTAACTTCTCGTATATATTTCGTTATCATTTAATTGCTTAAGAGCCTCATTTATAGACATATCTTTAGAAAGAATAACAAGTTAACAATTCCAGTTATCTATTTTCTCCCTAAGATTCATAAAAACGAGACCAATCCCCTGGGCCGCCCTATCGTTTCAGGTATAAACTCTATCCAATTTGTCTGAATACATTGATATTTTACTTCAACCCCCTGTAAAAAAATATGAAATCCTTCTTGAAAGACACCATGTCCCTCGTTCTCTTTTTTAAAGATTTTATATGGCAAAAAGACTATATTTTGGTGACTTGCGACGATACATCCCTTTATACTATCATTCCCCATGAAAAAGGTTGCAAAGCAGTCACTAAAATACTAAAAGCAGAAAAAAGATTGCCAGAATCTCAAATTATTTTTATTATAGAGGGTATTAAGATTATCTTAAACAATAACTTCTTTTGGTTTTTAGATTCCTTTTATATCCAAAAAAGGGGTACGGCTATGCGAACCAGGTTTGCCCCCAGCTATGCAAACTTATTCATGGCAGATTGGGAAGCTGATGCAGTTTGGGGTGACCATGAATGGAGGGCAAACCTGGTCTCCTATTTCCGCTATATTGACGACCTGTTTTTTTTATCTGGAATGGCACAAACAGCTCGCTACAACTGTTTTTAAAACACCTAAATCAAAATGACAGAGGTATAGTTTTAACTTCAGAGTTTAGTAAGGAAGAAATTAATTTTTTAGACTTAAATATTTTTACTAAAGACGGACAATTAAACACTAAAACCTTTTTTTAAAAAGGTGTGCACTAACACAGTTATTGACCAAAAAAGTTGCCACCACACACCTTGGCTTGAAAGTGCCCTTAAAAGCCAATTTATAAGACTCAAAAGAAATTGCACACTCAATGATGATTTTAATGAACAGAGTAACATTTTAAAAAACACATTTTTAGAGAAACACTACCCAGAAGATAAACTTAACACTATTATCACTAACGTAAAATCCAATGACAGAAGCAGCCTCTTAAAATATAAAAATAAAAATAAAGAAACTCAAAATACTACCTCACTTTTGCCCATCATCTTTGACTATAATAACAAAAACAGAGACATAAAAAAAACTATCAAAAAACATTGGCACATTTTATTAGAAGACCCTGTTCTTAATAAAATTATTCCCGAAAAACCTAAAATTATTTTTCGTGGTGCCCATAATTTTAAGACACCTTTAACCAAAAACTTCACCAAAACCAAGTTAAAAAAATCATCCACTTTATCTAATGTCAAAGGTTTTTTCAAATGCAAAAAATGCATTGATTGTAAAACCACCCAAAACTCAGTGCCAAATAAAATCACCAAATTTAAATCTAATATAACAAATAAAAGTTACAATATAGAACACTTTATCACATGCTGTAAAAAAATTTTCATATACCTACTGGAGTGCCCTTGTGGCCTCCAGTATGTCGGTATGACATCGAGAAATCTAAAGACCACGATATCCGAACATTGTCGCAATATCAAAAATGGTTTTAAGAAACACACAGTCTAAAAACACTTTCTAACACATCACCAAAAAACTCAAGTGTCCTCACATTCACCCCTATCCAAATATGTACAATCCCATGGAGAGGTGGGGACATTAAGAATATTTTAGGTAAATTCGAAATGGAATGGGTTTTTAATCTCAAGACACTTACCCCTAACGGTTTAAATGCAGAGTTTGACCTTTTTAATTTCTTATAAATTTTAAAATCAATTTTCCTAATTAATAACTATAACTTTTTAATATATATTAATTATAAATATCTGTTCTCTTTTGCTATTTTTTTCCACTTATAATGTTATATAACCTTAGGATATATTTTAACAACCATCAAATAGCCTTTTTAAACTTTATATCTGCTCTGTATTACATTTTATTTAAACATCAATTGTATATATAATATTATTAAATTTTATACGTTTATTTAACATTCACCTTCATTATATAAATGCTCTAACCTATTATACACATCCACATTGCTACAAATAGCACTTATATTTGATCTAATACACTTTCCCTCACTTTGCCCACAACTAAGATGGCCGCCACGATCACACCATATTCCCCTATTTCGGCCGCGAGGTCCGCCCCCTTTTTTTAGATCACGCCCTTTATGTGGGACGCGATCACAACCTCACTCCCCATACTGCACCTCGGTCACTTCTTACATTTGACCCCACTCACGGCCGCGCTTTCGCGACCTTTCACCTTTGGATTCATTTATATCTTTCTCTTTTTCTGTCAAATAAAAGGTAATTTTTAATAGTCTATAAGCACTATACAAGGGTTTGTAACCATTTTAAGTATTCATTTATGTAAAACGATCATTCTGTATCTTTTATCTTTATTTTGTATATGTGTACATGTCATGTGATCCCGATCTTATGCTAATGACGTCATTATGGCGCCAATTTTCAAATTCAAGCCATTACTGCTGCCTATATAATGTAACCAGCCAGGAGTATCTGTCTACACTTGAAAAAGCCTATTTTGGGCTAAACGCGTTGTGTTTTTAAAAAATTGTTATTATTAAAGTATTTTTAGACTACCTATATTCTTATGGTCAGTCCTTCTATTTTTATTTTTTGCTACTTTTATCCTGGCTGTTTTCTACTTTTTTAAAGATCCAGTACTACAAAGAAATCCTTAGGTGGGGATTATTCCACTCACGCCTGGTTCATAGAGCAGTGTGGCTGCTCTATTTATTGTAAGTACGTTTAATTTTTACCTTTTGCACTATTTTATTCACTGAGAACACTATGGGCCCTCATTTGTGCTTTTGTCTTTCATAAATCCTGCACTCCAGGGCTCGAGTCCTGCAGGAACGCGTGGGAACGGCGTTCCTGCACTTTTTTTAGTGCAGGAACGCCGTTCCCATTTATGGTCCTGCACGCACTCGGGGGGCGGCAAAAAGAAACGCCCCCAAATGCCCCTGTGTTCCCCCTGTCATGGGTGGCCCAAGAGGTGGCCTAATGGCCACCTGAAGGATCCCCCCGGCCGGCTCTTGTCTCGCTAACAGCCGCGGCGAGGGAGCTGTTTCCTATCTGCTCCCTCTCACCGCGCGCCGCTTGCTGATGCTGGGAGCCGGAATATGACGTCATTTCCGGCTCCCGGCATCAGCAGACAGCCCGCGCGGCGAGAGGGAGCAGAGAGAACACAGCTCCCTCGCCGCGGCTGACAGCGAGACAAGAGCCGGCCGCACTGAAGCCCCACTGGACCCCAGGGACAGGTCCACGCCAGCTCTCCTGGTAGGGAGGCTGGGTGGACATTTTTAAATTAAAAAAAAGATATACAAATAATTTTTGTGTATGTGAGTGTGTGAGTCTGTGAGTGTATGTGTGTGTGTCTGTGAGTGAGTGTGTGTGTGTGTGTGTGTGTGTCTGGGAGTGTGTGTGTGTGTGTATGTGTCTGGGAGTGTGTGTGTGTCTGTGACTGTATGTGTGTGTGTCTGTGAGTGTATGTGTGTGTGTCTGTTAGTGTATGTGTGTGTCTGTGAGTGTATGTGTGTATGTCTGTGAGTGTGTGTGTATGTCTGTGAGTGTGTGTGTATGTGTCTGTGAGTGTATGTGTATGTGTCTGTGAGTGTGTGTGTGTGTGTGTCTGTGAGTGTATGTGTGTATGTCTGTGAGTGTGTGTGTATGTGTCTGTGAGTGTATGTGTCTGTGAGTGTATGTGTCTGTGAGTGTGTGTGTCTGAGAGTGTGTGTGTCTGTGTGTGTGTGTGTCTGTGAGTGGATGTGTGAGTGTGTATGTGTCTGGGAGTGTGTGTGTGTGTGAGTGTGTGTGTCTGGGAGTGTGTGTGTCTGGGAGTGTGTGTGTCTGGGAGTGTGTGTGTCTGGGAGTGTGTGTGTCTGGGAGTGTGTGTGTGTATGTGTCTGGGAGTGTGTGTGTGTGTCTGGGAGTGTGTGTGTGTGTGTGTCTGTGAGTGTGTGTGTGTGTCTGGGAGTGTGTGTATGTGAGTGTGTGTGTGTGTCTGAGTGTATGTATGTTTGTGTGTGTGTACGTGTGTGTCTGTGAGTCTGTGTGTGTGTCTGTGTGTCTGTGAGTCTGTGAGTGTGTGTACTTGTTTATATATGCATGCAAGTTTTTTTTTTCTGGTGGTGGGGTGAGGGTGGAACTCGAGTGAGTTCCCACACTTTATTCCCCAGGACTTGACCCCTGCTGCACTCCATACATAACCAGAAGGATATCCTACATGTGGGGAGTTTAAATACCACTGTATGCTGTTTTACTCAGAGCTGGTTATAGCTCTTTTTAATGTAAGTTAGCACTCTCAAGACTTCAGTGTTTGTCTATAGCTGCAGGTGTCATACGTTACTGTACCATTGGTCCGCTTTTTTCCTTTATGTTTTTTATATATGCTGATAAAGAGACTTGTCTTTTTATTACCTCCCATTCCACCTAGCGCTGTATTTTTGTTGTTTCCTGCTCCCAGATTTATTGAAGGGTTTGAGGGTTGCCCTTCCCCTCAGGTGTGCAGCTCCTTTCACCTCTGTGATCAGTACTGTAGCGCTGTTCCACCCCAAATTCTATTTCTCTTTGATATAATCTAAACTGCATGTTATAACATTTTATCATCTAAATATGTATCTAAAGAGACATGCCCCATCACGCTATAGAAAATAGCCAGCAAATTTCCAGGAATCTTGTGACTGGCTGCATTTAGATAGCCTGGAGAGGACTTGTCTGGTGCAGTTAATCTAGAGAGCCTTTGAGGAGTTGGCTGTGACATATCTCTGTTTAAGCAATAACCTTTTCTGGGTTTTTCTTTTTTGAGAGGCCAGAGAATCATTGTTTTTCAGTCGTTTAATGAAGTGTACGATCAAAATACTGAACTAAACATGAGTGCAGCCGTTTAAATGCTTCATTATAATCAATTGGTTCCTTTCTTTTTTTTGTAATTTAAATTTCTTTCCTGTAGATTCCAACAAACAACCTGAATTGTTTCTTTTCAGCTGGTTACATATGCCTGTACAGGGAGTGCAGAATTATTAGGCAAGTTGTATTTTTGAGGATTAATTTTATTATTGAACAACAACCATGTTCTCAATGAACCCAAAAAACTCATTAATATCAAAGCTGAATATTTTTGGAAGTAGTTTTTAGTTTGTTTTTAGTTTTAGCTATTTTAGGGGGATATCTGTGTGTGCAGGTGACTATTACTGTGCATAATTATTAGGCAACTTAACAAAAAACAAATATATACCCATTTCAATTATTTATTTTTACCAGTGAAACCAATATAACATCTCAACATTCACAAATATACATTTCTGACATTCAAAAACAAAACAAAAACAAATCAGTGACCAATATAAATAATTATTTATTTTTACCAGTGAAACCAATATAACATCTCAACATTCACAAATATACATTTCTGACATTCAAAAACAAAACAAAAACAAATCAGTGACCAATATAGCCACCTTTCTTTGCAAGGACACTCAAAAGCCTGCCATCCATGGATTCTGTCAGTGTTTTGATCTGTTCACCATCAACATTGCGTGCAGAAGCAACCACAGCCTCCCAGACACTGTTCAGAGAGGTGTACTGTTTTCCCTCCTTGTAAATCTCACATTTGATGATGGACCACAGGTTCTCAATGGGGTTCAGATCAGGTGAACAAGGAGGCCATGTCATTAGATTTTCTTCTTTTATACCCTTTCTTGCCAGCCACGCTGTGGAGTACTTGGACGCGTGTGATGGAGCATTGTCCTGCATGAAAATCATGTTTCTCTTGAAGGATGCAGACTTCTTCCTGTACCACTGCTTGAAGAAGGTGTCTTCCAGAAACTGGCAGTAGGACTGGGAGTTGAGCTTGACTCCATCCTCAACCCGAAAAGGCCCCACAAGCTCATCTTTGATGATACCAGCCCAAACCAGTACTCCACCTCCACCTTGCTGGCGTCTGAGTCGGACTGGAGCTCTCTGCCCTTTACCAATCCAGCCACGGCCCATCCATCTGGCCCATCAAGACTCACTCTCATTTCATCAGTCCATAAAACCTTAGAAAAATCAGTCTTGAGATATTTCTTGGCCCAGTCTTGACGTTTCAGCTTGTGTGTCTTGTTCAGTGGTGGTCGTCTTTCAACCTTTTTTACCTTGGCCATGTCTCTGAGTATTGCACACCTTGTGCTTTTGGGCACTCCAGTGATGTTGCAGCTCTCAGTTCATGGGCAGTTATTTTGCGCCTTGGTTTTTCCACACGCTTCTTGCGACCCTGTTGACTATTTTGAATGAAACGCTTGATTGTTCGATGATCACGCTTCAGAAGCTTTGCAATTTTAAGAGTGCTGCATCCCTCTGCAAGATATCTCACTATTTTTGACTTTTCTGAGCCTGTCAAGTCCTTCTTTTAACCCATTTTGCCAAAGGAAAGGAAGTTGCCTAATAATTATGCACATAGGCGTGCGCACGGGGTGTGCCGGGGGTGTGCCTGGGCACACCCTAATCCCCGCGGCACGCCTGTGAGTCCTGCAGGAACGCTGTTCCTGCAGGTACTCTGCCGCCCCCAAATGCCCCCTTCCTCCTCCCCCTGTCATGGGGGGGGGAGCAAGAGGTGATGGACACCCCCCCCGGTCGGGCGTCTCTCTCCATACAAGAAGCGGCGAGGGAGCTGTGTGTTCTCTGCTCCCTCTCGCCGCGCGCCGTTTGCTGATAACGGGAGCCGGAATATGACGTCATATTCCGGCTCCCAGCTATAGCAGACAGCCCGCGCGGCGAGAGGGAGCAGAGAGCACACAGCTCCCTTGCCGCTTGTTGTATGGAGAGAGACGCCCGACACACTGGACCCCAGGGACAAGTCCACGCCAGCTCTCCAGGTAGGGAGGCTGGGTGGACAATTTTTAATTAAAAAAAAATAATTTGTCAATGTGTATGAGTGTCTGTGAATGTATGTATGTGTGAGTGTCTGTAAGAGTGTTTGTGTATGTGTGTATGTGAGTGTATGTGTCTGTAAGTGTGTGTGTCTGTGTGCCTGTAAGTGTGTGTATGTGTGTCTGTGAATGTGTATGTGTCTGTAAGTGTGTGTGTCTGTGTGCCTGTAAGTGTGTGTGTATGTGTGTCTGTGAATGTGTATGTGTCTGTAAGTGTGTGTGTCTGTGTGCCTGTAAGTGTGTGTGTATGTGTGTCTGTGAATGTGTATGTGTCTGTAAGTGTGTGTATATGTGTGCATCTGTAAGTGTGTGTGTGTCTGTGAATGTATGTGTGTGTGTCTGTGAATGTATGTGTGTGTGTCTGAGTTTATGTGTCTGTAAGTGTGTGTGTATGTGTGTCTGTGAATGTATGTGTGTGTCTGTGAATGTATGTGTGTGTGTCTGAGTATGTGTGTGTGAGTGTATGTGTGTGCACGCGTGTATATATATATATATATATATATACACACACACACGAGTGTATATTTTTTTGGGGGGGGGTGGGAATCTTGGGAGAGATCCCACACTTTAGTCCCCAGGACTTGACCCCTGCCGGCAGGGGAGATCTCCGGATCTCCCCTGTCGGCTCATGCAGAGTTGGCGCTATCTGAGTGCCGGCTCTGCTCTTAGCCTCCATGGGCCGGCGGGGAGATCAAAGATCTACCTCACCAGCCCACAGCAGCATGGAGGGAGGCAGGAGAGGACCCGGGGAGCTCTAGACAGAAGCTCCGCCAGGTTCCTCTCGCGAGATCTGAGCGTTGCCACGGTAATGCTCAGATATCGCGAGAGTGAACTCTAGCCCCGCAGGCTAGAGTTCACTCTCCCTTGGACAGCAAGGATCTCCCCTCCCTACATAAGGTAAGAAGGGAGGGGGTTATTTACTAATCTGCCCTTACCTTCACAATCTCTCCAAACATACAGCACACACACACACAGCACCTACACACATACAGCACCCTAACACAAACAGCCCGCACACACGGCACCCTCACATACACAGCACACAAACAGCACCCACACACACAGCACAAAAACAGCACCCTCACAAACACACACAGCACCCTCACACAAACAGCACACTCACACACAGCACAATAACAGCACCCTCACAAACACACGACACAAACAGCACCCAAACACAAACCTATCACACAAACAGCACCCTCACACACACATATCACACAAACAGCACCCTCACACACACAGCACACTAACAGGACCCTAACACACATACACAAATACCCTCACACACAGCACACTACCAGCACCCTCACACACAAACCGCACCCTCACCCACATAGCACACTACGAACACCCTGACACACACATCACACTAACAGCACCCTCACACACACACACACACAGCGCACCAGCAGCACAAACACACAGCAGTATATGTATGTGTGTGTATATATGTATATGTATATATATATATATATATATATATATATATATATATACATGCGGCGTGTGTTTGTGCTTTAGGGTGCACACCCTAATGCAATAGGCTGCGCACGCCTATGATTATGCACACCTGATATAGGGTGTTGATGTCATTAGACCACACCCCTTCTCATTACAGAGATGCACATCACCTAATATGGTTAATTGGTAGTAGGCTTTCGAGCCTATACAGCTTGGAGTAAGACAACATGCATAAAGAGAATGATGTGGTCAAATACTAATTTGCCTAATAATTCTGCACTCCCTGTATACATATTAAAAAAAAAACAACAACTTAGAAATATAAAACGGACCAATAGATACACAGATCATGCACAGAATTCCCTGTACGGTTGGGGCAAATGACGGGGGCAGCCCTCCATAATATTGTCTTTAACAAGCATAAGACACTATAATAGGGCTTTGCTCTCTCTTGTTTAGAAACAAAATGGAAACTGTATTCAATTTATATGAAATACTTCATTTGTATTTAATGTTTTGTTTTCTTCTTAGAAAAAGGATAATAATAAAAGGTTTGCTTAAAGGGACACTATAGGCACCTAGGCCACTTCAATATTTTACTCAACTAAAATATAATTTAGAATAAGAACAAAGGATTTTATTTACCCTATTTTTGGACGAAGATATCTCTTGTTTAACAAATACTTCACAAGATGTGTGGAATCTTCCTGCAAGTAGATTTTAGACATTCTTCTCTCTGTTCTGATCAAGGGCTCTTTCAGGACTTTAGTAATTAGACAACTTTGGACTAACTGCTGGTGTGCCTTATGGTACAATAGCCAGCGAATGTTATGTTATGATGGTTGAAATGTAATTTAACCTCTTAACGATGTTTGAACATTCCATGCCATCCTCCACAGAGACAGCTTTAATGTCATCAGGACAGCATGGAACATCCTACAGTTCTAGTGCCAGCAGGGTTAAATCCCTGCTTTTTACCAGGGAGATCCAGGTATTAGTCGATACCTAGGTCTCCCATAGGTAGTTGCCCCCGAATGACAAGCGAGCTGTATGCTGCACTCAAATTCAGCACTGCAAACATATCTTTAAATCTATTTAAGTCCCCACAACTGGGTTTGAGGGAGACCCCCAGGTATTTCCTCTGTGCTTCCCTGCTGATTGTAATCAGTTCTAGGGTTTGCCAGCTGCCCAGCATCAATCACCGTGTGATTGGCAGAGGCAGTGTCCAGGAGCTGCAGCATGAGAGTGAGATCATTAATCTCTTTTTAGTTATTTTTGCTTAGTTTACTAGATGTATAAACATTATATATATATATATATATATATATATATATATATATATATATACAAATAATAATGTGTTTTAGCCTTTTTCCCATTTTTAAAATTATATTTATACTTAATGTTGTCTTAGGCATAGGATATTAAAAGAAAGACCTTTCTATCATTTAAAAAGCAATGTATACAGAGAAACCCTTAATTTATGGTGGAATAAACACATAGCAGAAATTCCAGATTTTATTTTGGTTCAGAAGTTGGACAATTGCCTCTGCCCTTATGGAGTTAAATAAACTTTGCTCAGGTGTGGCTGTGACATGGAGATGTTGTTGCAGTAAACAACAGATTATTTATTTATATTTGGCCAGAAACCAAAAGGCATTTAAGTTGTGCTGGTGCTCAGAGTGTGTGTAGTGTGCCTTTAAGCAACCGTGTTAAATCACTTTAAATTGTTTTCCTTAGAACTTGTGAACAACTGCATTACATTCATTAGTCTGAGAAATTAAATCAAATACTTGAGTTGGAGATACCCCATCTCATTAAATATCATCACTAGTGATGTTGCGAACATAAAATATTCCGTTTGCGAATCACGAACGGGCGAACCTGGCGAACCGCCATAGACTTCAAAAGGCAGGCGAATTTTAAAACCCACAGGGACTCTTTCTGGCCACAATAGTGATGGAAAAGTTGTTTCAAGGGGATTAACACCTGGACAGTGGCATGCCAGAGGGGGCCCATGGCAAAACTCCCATGGAAAATTACATAGTTGATGCAGAGTCTGGTTTTAATCCATAAAGGGCATAATCACCTAACATTCCTAAATTGTTTGGAATAACATGCTTTAAAACATCAGGTATGATGTTGTATCGATCAGGTAGTGTAAGGGTTACACCCGATTCACAGTGACAAACCAAACTCCCTGTTTAACGCACCGCAAACAACCGCAAACAGTCCATTTGCACAACCGCAAACTCCCCATTTGCACAAGGTTGGATACCAAGCTAGCCATGTCCCGTTCATTGTCAAGCCGTGCTCCTAGTGCCAGGCGGGCCACGTGACCGATCACTGCGGTCAGTGCACGCGGCTAAGTCAGAAGAGGAGATCAAGCCGCATGCGGCTTGTGTGAAAGCAGGAGTGATCCAGCCACGCGCGGCTCAAGCTTAGGAGCCAGGTCGGTCGCAGGATAAGGTAAATACAGCCACAACCACTTATCCTAATCACACACCTTTCCTAACGTCCTATCCCATTAAAAGCATATTACCGCGTATTTAATAAAACAGATAGACCCCCTACTTCATCCAGGTTACCGATCGATGGTTCGATATTCTGAGCCCTCTCTGATTTACTGTACACGACTATTCAATATTCCCACAAATTTTATATAGCATTTTATGTTTGTTTGAGACCACCTTAAAAATATTGGATATCGCTAAAAATCATGATCACTATATACTTTCTCTACAAACCTCTAAAACGAACCAAACTACTCATCCATCCGCTATACCACTTTATCCCACCTAGAACTAGTGCCCAGTTAAAATTCTTGACTCTTACTTACCCACACTTATGCCACACACATTTCACCACTACTCTCACTGAATCCCTCTGACTACGGCTAAATTCATCTTCTACATCAGAACACTACTCCTAAGATTGGGTTGTAGCCATGTCTCGGGTCTTTCATTTAGAATAGGGGCAGCTTCGGTCTCCTTCAACACTGACACTCCAGTGCATATTATTAAAAGATTGGGCAGATGGAAATCCTCAGTCTACAACCGATATATTCCTCATCCCGAGAAAGAAATGAGGAAAGCTTTTAAAAGTTTGGCTTTGTAAATTTGATGCAATAAGTGTGTTTTTCTTTAATACCTTTTCACCCTCTTTGCATGAAGCCGATTTACATATATTACTAATATGTTTCTGAACATATATATCATATTATTCACTCACTCACTCACTCACTCTCTGGCCCGGTCTAAGACATCATGCTGCCTAGGTCCAACGATAAATGACTATGGGGGATAATGTATAATAAACACAGGTTACTGGCTATGGGGGGATAATGTATAATAAACACAGGTTACTGGCTATGGGGGGATAATGTATAATAAACACAGGTTACTGGCTATGGGAGGGATCATGTATAATAAACACAGGTTACTGGCTATGGGAGGATAATGTATAATAAACACAGGTTACTGGCTATGGGGGGGATAATGTATAATAAGCACAGATTACTGGCTATGGGAGGATAATGTATAATAAACACAGGTTACTGGCTATGGGAGGATAATGTATAATAAACACAGGTTACTGGCTATGGGGGGATAATGTATAATAAACACAGGTTACTGGCTATGGGGGATAATGTATAATAAACACAGGTTACTGGCTATAGAGGATAATGTATAATAAACACAAACACAAATAAAATAAAAAGAATGCAGCTTCAGAATTAATCTAAATTGTATGCTGTCTAGGAGGTGGGAGAGTCTGGGAGGGAGACTCTGCTGCTGATTGGCTGGAATGTGTCTGCTGACTGTGAGGCACAGGGTCAAAGTTTACTCAATGATGACGAATAGGGGGCGGACCGAACATCACATATGTTGGCCGTCCGTGGCGAACGCAAACAAGCTATGTTCGCCAGGAACTATTCGCCAGCGAACCGTTTGGGACATCACTAATCATCACTTATGTTATTTTAAACCTTAGTATACATACTGTTTTTAGAAGTGGTCCTGGTGGTTGGAGTCTGTATATGCTGTGTTTCAGCTTCATTTGCTGCACATACTGAGATACCTGCACTTTTCTGCGAGGGGCTAGTTACACCCCCAGCACATGTGACTTTGACAGCCCTGTATTCTGTTCCAAACTACCAAATGTCAATTCTGTGCAAAAATACATCCGTCAGCAGTGCGCACTGCGTTCTGGCAATGGGCTTATTGAACTTCTCCCTTGTTGGCAGAGTGTTAGGATACAAAAAAGCAAACCAACACTCAGAATAGTTACACAGGGCAAGGAAAAGGATAGGTATGTTACTAGACCTTAAAGTGGCAGAGTTTAATATAAAAAGCACAGAGAAAGAGAAGATCCATAAACAGTCAAAGGTAGCGGGTAACAAAGGTAGATGAATTTAATTAAATAAGGCTAGGTCAGAGAAACAGAAATCAGAGTAGTCAGGACAAGCAAGAATCAAAAACTAGGAAACCAGTAGGAAACCAGTAGGATACAATGCACTCTCTGTAGCCTGAAGGAATCCACATGGCACAGAACAGATGTGAAGCTCAAGTATATAAGGTCTTGGAAAACAAACACAAGTAGGCACTCACTATAATAATACAAGGGGGCAGCAGTGACCTAGGCAAATTTTCCCAAAAACAAAGCACAAAAAGAGAAATAAGGTACCTCGCCAAATAAAATTAGTGAATTGGGATACGTATACAACCCTTAACAGTGGTACAGAAATACAATACATACAAATAGATAAAGGATATCTTGTGTTTAAATCAGCAGCAGGAATATTTGGAAAAAACAAAACAACTAATAGTGCAATATTGCCAAATATACAAGTGCCAATACGGTGCAAAAGAAACAAACTCACACTTATAAGAGCTACCGAGCTCTGCTGAAATAGGTGCAGACAGTATAATCCTCATCTAAGGATACAGGTAGGTCTAAAGCAATGAGTAGTCTTCGTGTCCAAAAGTCCAAAAGAAAACTAAGATAAATGAACCGATGGCACAGTAACACAATACATAGATGCATAAATAGGAAAAATATCCTACTTACATTTAAATGAGCAAATGAGCTGCTCTGGTTGTAACAAGCAGTGGTGGTACAATCCCCACCTGGTGACATATGACGACAAGGAAACCAGCTGATAATAAAGATGAGATGTAATACAAGATAAAATTATAAAGTATATACTTTTAAGGGTTGTATAGGCATCTTAAATCACAATCTTTATTTGTATTTGATTCGGTACCTTATTTCTAATTTTTAGACCTTGAGCATTTCCCAAAACGTTCCAAAACATAAGGAGGCGTCGGCAGTGATGAGATGTTTGTGCCAGTGACAAGTTAGAAAGAATGGTCTGGTTGATATTCCTGGAGAAGAAACCAGATGGATGTAAAGATTTATTGTGAGCTTCTATTTGTGATAGCCTTGCTCCAACTTCTGTCTCAAAGGCATCAACCTCCCGAATGAATGGTTTGGCTTTGCCCAGATTTTGGAGAGCAGGAACAGAAGCAAAAGCCTTCTTGAGCATCTCAAATGCCTGTGATACCTCTGGAGACCAAACCCGAGTATTACTTCCCTTTCTTGTCATATTAGATATGGGGGAGATAATTGTTGAGAAACCCTAATGATTCCTCTGTAGTAATTGAGAACCCTATAAAATGGTGCATAGCTTTTAAACCTATGTGTTTGAGTTCAGTGGAGAGTTTGTTAGTATACATAGAAAAAAGAGACCTAAAAACCCTGTAATCTTCCTTTTATCAAATAGGCATTTCTCAAATGTACAATACAAGCCATTTTCTATTAGTCTAGTTCAGGGGTAGGAAACCTTTGCCACTCTATATGTTGCAGACTCCCATAATGCTCTTACAGCCATAATGCTGGTAAAGCATCAGGGAAAATGTAGTATACAACATCTGGAGTGTCAAAGGTTGCCTAACCCTGGTCTAGTTACATAGAAAAATAGAATGTGACAGCAGATAAGAACCATTCGGCCCATCTAGTCTGCCAAATTTTCTAAATACTTTCAGTATTCGCTGGCCTTATCTTATAGTTAGTATAGCCTTATGCCTATCCCACGCATGCTTAAACTCCTTCACTATGTTAACCTCTACCAATTCAGCTGGAAGGCTATTCCATGCGTCTACTACCCTCCCAAGTGATATTTCCTGAAATTATTTTTAAACCTTTGCCCCTCTAATTTAAGACTATGTCCTCTTGTGGTAGTTTTTCTTCTTTTAAATATAGTCTCCGCCTTTACTGTACAGCCAAAAAAAGTTTAAGCGCACACACACACCAAACAGGAGTGATTACCTGAAGTATAGCAAATAGGTATCTCCTCCTTAGTACACAATGATTAGATTGACTAATGGAAAATCCCTATACAAAAAATATAAACACAAAGAGGGACATAGTGCAACCTGTATAATATATATACTATAAAGGGAAATTAGATTGACATATCCTTGTCTATATCCTTGTCTATTCCCCAGAAGTAAAGACACGCCAAGAACAATACTCCTCACTTGGAGTATTGTACGCAGTACTGGAGACTGTATCTCCAGAAGGATATTGATACTTTGGAGAGAGTTCAGAGAAGGGCTATTAAACTGGTTAATGGATTGCAGGATAAAACTTACAAGGAAAGGTTAAAGGATCTTAACATGTATAGCTTGGAGGAAAGACGAGACGGGGGGATATGATAGAAACTGTAACGGAGCTCCGTGTACCCCGACCGAGTACCCTCCGTTGATGGATGCTCCTAGCGCTCTCAGAGGACTCCAAGCACTGCAGACGACACCACAACCACCGCAGGCTCCACAACCGCCGTAGCTTAACTGGAGCCGCGCCGTCTTCCTTCCACCCTGGATCGGCTTCTGTCCTCCAGGACCGTGTGGGGAAGACCTCTCCTCCAGGAGAGCGTAACAGGAACAAGCTCTTAAAAGAGCTAAGTGATTAAGAGCTCAGGGGAATATGCAGAGCATAGCAATCCCCAGTGTGATATAGCAGTTCCCTCCAATAACGAGACACGGCTACGTATTGAGGGTCAGAAGAGGTCTGAGGACTGGAACACCCAGCCTGCTTTTTATTAGGATAAGGTACACACAGGACACTCCCAGGGGGAGGATGAAATTAACCAATAACAGCATAGTACAGCCCACAGGTTCCCTCCCCTCAGATAAACAGTTAAACCAATTATTACATACAATAAAAATACAGTTTTTACACACACACACTGTAACTTTAAAACCATACATTCAATTTCAATAAAAGTTGCATATTCAGACTCAGCATACATCAAACATAAATCCTTCCAAAAATCAGCCAAATCCCTCCAGTGGATCAAAAGTTAGCTGGAAGTCCTTTATGACCGACCGCAAGCACAATTTCCTGCCCAAAACAGTTCCATAGATTTGGGCTGTGCGGTCGGTCAATTTCATGCCGAAAAAACGACTAAGTCCCATTTCGAACGGGACTTAGTCTCTGGAGCTGCAAGTTCCGTATGGGAGAAGGTAAGGGTCAGCGGTGTTCGGCAGAATGTGTAGCCGATTTTGGTTCCACAGAATCTTTAGCATACACCGCTGACCGCATTCGAGGAAACCAAGATGGCCGCCGCCACGTGCAATTGACCGGCAGTAACCTCACAGCCTGGGAGGTAAATTGCCTGCACACTTTAACTTCTGGGTGGTCTGCCTGTGTGGTACTCGGTTCAGTAAGCCCTATTTACTGAACCAAGTGGGGGAAAGCCAGGAACAAGTTATTTTACCGGTCTGGGGACATAGTCTTAAAGGGGCATTGTTCAGCAAAGTCACAATATGTCCCCAGACGGTTCTTAAAGGGCCATACACACCCAATAAATGTTAATAAGTCTTCAGGGGCACAATCTTCCAGGGGCCATAGTCATGAGGCAGGAGGCTGGCAAACATGCTTCTCCACAATCCAGGGAAGCAGGGCAATTTCTCGTTTAAAGGGCCAGTTACAAATAGCGATTTGTAACACATCTCCCCTTTGGGGGGAAGACTAACCAGGCACCTGACCTTCTGTCGGTCAGTGCCTCCGTTAGTCGATCCACCAACCCACAATAAACAGATGTCCGAGTAGCCCCCCCACAACATCAAAGTACAGGAACAGCCCACCCACAACACACAGTCACTGCACCTGGGTATTTGGCTGTGGTAATGAGGCCACATGCCGAGGGTACTTGAAGGGCAGAGGCCAACTGCACTCTGCCCAGATGCCAGCTCTTCTGCTGGGGTAGCCTGCAGGACATCAGGCTCTGGACCAGGGACAAAGGTAGGGCAGAGGCCGACTGCACTCTGCCCAGCTGCCAGCTCTTCTGCTGGGGTACTGAGACCATAGTCCGGCTCAGTAGTCAAGGGAACATGGACGTCAGGAGGGGTTAGCATCGCCTCCGTTAACCCTGGTGCCACGCTAGGAGTTAGCTGGGGAGGGGAATTTGTACTTACCCCCTCCTCTGGGTGTCCCGGTGAGGGTAGTTGGGGATCTGGAAAGGCTGTCCAGCATCCCTGTAGGTCAGGCACAGAGACCACGGTCCCATCTGCGCCGTCTGGAGGATTGGTGTCTCCCCTTGTTAGGGGAGGCTGCCGCTGGGGAGAGGGGGTGCTGTGCTCCTTTCCCGGAAACACAGGCTGCCGCTGGAGAGGGAGACCGCCTGTCTCCACTCCCTTACCATTGTCCTGTTGCTGTAGAGAGGGACCAACTGTCTCTGCTCTCTGTAGGACACACTGCTGCTGGGGGGGAAGGACGGCACCTTCGGCCCCCTGGGGTACACACTGCCGCTGGAGAGGGAGACCGCCTGTCTCCACTCCCTTACTATGGTCCTGTTGCTGTAGAGAGGGACCAACTGTCTCTGCTCTCTGTAGGACACACTGCTGCTGGGGGGGAAGGACGACACCTTCGGCCCCCTGGGGTACACACTGCCGCTGTAGAGGGAGACCGCCTGTCTCCACTCCCTTACCATGGTCCTGTTGCTGTAGAGAGGGACCAACTGTCTCTGCTCTCTGTAGGACATACGGCTGCTGGGGGGGAAGGACGGCCCCTTCGGCCCCCTGTAACTCACGCTGTTGTTGGGGCGCAGGGACGGAATACTTTGCCCTCACTGCCCGATATTCTGCTTCCATCTGCAGATACTCCGCCAGTTCTCTCCTCACTCTCGGTACAATTTCCTCTGTTAGGAGGGGTCCGTAGACAGCCAACCGCCGCTTCAGCATAGCGTCAAACTGTACGTGACTATACCAATAGTCCAGTTTTGCTTGGTGTTCCCAGGATGCTGTTCCTCGCACTAGGGAAGCCATCCTGTTGTAGCCAGGGGCGCTGCCCAATGGCTAGCGTTGCCCTCAATTGTAACTCCAAACGTTACCAGTGTCTCTGAGCTGCTTCTCCTCGCACTAGGACGCCATCCCACCGCTTGCCACCAATGTAACGGAGCTCCGTGTACCCCGACCGAGTACCCTCCGTTGATGGATGCTCCTAGCGCTCTCAGAGGACTCCAAGCACTGCAGACGACACCACAACCACCGCAGGCTCCACAACCGCCGTAGCTTAACTGGAGCCGCGCCGTCTTCCTTCCACCCTGGATCGGCTTCTGTCCTCCAGGACCGTGTGGGGAAGACCTCTCCTCCAGGAGAGCGTAACAGGAACAAGCTCTTAAAAGAGCTAAGTGATTAAGAGCTCAGGGGAATATGCAGAGCATAGCAATCCCCAGTGTGATATAGCAGTTCCCTCCAATAACGAGACACGGCTACGTATTGAGGGTCAGAAGAGGTCTGAGGACTGGAACACCCAGCCTGCTTTTTATTAGGATAAGGTACACACAGGACACTCCCAGGGGGAGGATGAAATTAACCAATAACAGCATAGTACAGCCCACAGGTTCCCTCCCCTCAGATAAACAGTTAAACCAATTATTACATACAATAAAAATACAGTTTTTACACACACACACTGTAACTTTAAAACCATACATTCAATTTCAATAAAAGTTGCATATTCAGACTCAGCATACATCAAACATAAATCCTTCCAAAAATCAGCCAAATCCCTCCAGTGGATCAAAAGTTAGCTGGAAGTCCTTTATGACCGACCGCAAGCACAATTTCCTGCCCAAAACAGTTCCATAGATTTGGGCTGTGCGGTCGGTCAATTTCATGCCGAAAAAACGACTAAGTCCCATTTCGAACGGGACTTAGTCTCTGGAGCTGCAAGTTCCGTATGGGAGAAGGTAAGGGTCAGCGGTGTTCGGCAGAATGTGTAGCCGATTTTGGTTCCACAGAATCTTTAGCATACACCGCTGACCGCATTCGAGGAAACCAAGATGGCCGCCGCCACGTGCAATTGACCGGCAGTAACCTCACAGCCTGGGAGGTAAATTGCCTGCACACTTTAACTTCTGGGTGGTCTGCCTGTGTGGTACTCGGTTCAGTAAGCCCTATTTACTGAACCAAGTGGGGGAAAGCCAGGAACAAGTTATTTTACCGGTCTGGGGACATAGTCTTAAAGGGGCATTGTTCAGCAAAGTCACAATATGTCCCCAGACGGTTCTTAAAGGGCCATACACACCCAATAAATGTTAATAAGTCTTCAGGGGCACAATCTTCCAGGGGCCATAGTCATGAGGCAGGAGGCTGGCAAACATGCTTCTCCACAATCCAGGGAAGCAGGGCAATTTCTCGTTTAAAGGGCCAGTTACAAATAGCGATTTGTAACAGAAACATTTAAATACATAAAGGGAATTAACACAGTAAAGGCGGAGGTAACAAGAAATAGTATAGAAGTGGCGCTAAAGGATCAAATCGGTGGATGGTGCAGCCAAAACCAAGTATATCACCACTATATATACTTAAAGAAACATGTACAGCCAAAAAAAGTTTAAGCGCACACACACACCAAACAGGAGTGATTACCTGAAGTATAGCAAATAGGTATCTCCTCCTTAGTACACAATGATTAGATTGACTAATGGAAAATCCCTATACAAAAAATATAAACACAAAGAGGGACATAGTGCAACCTGTATAATATATATACTATAAAGGGAAATTTTGAGATGGAATCACTCACACTTTTTTGAGCCGTTTAGAAGTAGGCTCAGGACTTATACAGCTTTCATGTCACTTAAATGGGACATGCACATTTCCTTAAATCCTCAGGCCGGTTCCCCTTAGGTCTCAATGATCATCAAGTTTGGAGTCAGGAGTCAGGAGCCAGGAGCCAGGAGCCAGGAGTATCAGGATAAGTAGTTTATTTTAACAAATAGTTAAAAGATAAGTTATAAAAAGCAATATTGCACACACAACGCGTTTCAACCAACTGTTTGTGGTCTTCCTCAGGTGCTCTTCTAAATTACAATGGATATACCACAGTTTATATAGGGGGAAGCATTACATACTTAATTATTGAATTAACAACACTTGTATAGATAATTACCCTTATATGGTCCGGACCGGATGTGGTCTGCCACCTCCAATATGGCTCCACATCCGGTTCGGAAGGGCACATTAGTAAATCCAATAATACATACATAACAGCAAAAACACAGAATAAACAATAAATATATCATCCCCCCATCATAGACAACTTCCATGATATGGTAAAATCATGTGTGACTATGAAGATAGGTGTATCTAAAATCCTCTCGATGTTCCGTTGCGTCACTTCCGGTGACGTATCCGAAAATGGAGTCCGTCCGTCGCGTCACTTCCGGTGGCGCATCTAGCAACAGAAACCGTCCGTATCACTTCCGGTTTCATGATCAGGCGGCGGAAACACTCTCTTCACTCTCCTAGGAGTATAGGGATATCCATTTTCGATTTGAGGGCAAGGTGGCCATCTTAGGAGTGGGCAAACAGTCCTCTTATAAATACACTCATTCGCAGGGCACATATTGCATACAAATAAGAAAAAACACAAAAACGAAAAAATATATGTATTAATTACATCATCCAATATAAAAGTAAATATAAATATAAATGCAACTCATTATGTGGCTCATTAATACAAATAATAAGTGAACTGCATTATTTTAGAGTGCATAGATCTAAAAATGCTAAATAAACCCAATATAGAATTCCTATGCAAGGATAGCTAAAATATATAAAAACAGCTGTCCAGTAATAACTCGATCCCAACCGACAAGACCAGAAAAAAATAGAATAAAATAGTTGCTGATAATAAAATTTCCAAAAATAGATAAAATCTATAAAAAATACTAAAAAAGACCATAAATAAATATGTATAAAAATAGAAAAATATATATTAAAGGAATAGTACTCTCGTGAATGGACTATCTCAGGTAACATCAATTATAGCAGCTTATTGATCTCAAAATCAATGTTGAGACCTTTTGGGGCCAGGGAGCGCAATTCAAAAATCCACTTGGATTCTTTTAAGCTAAGGGCTTTAGATATGTCCCCACCTCTCCAGTGCCCTACTACTTTTTCAATAGCAAAAAAACTCAGAAACTTAGGATCCGAGCCATGGTGTTGTAAAAAGTGTCTAGATACACTATGGTTCGGAAACCCTTTTTGGATATTTCTCAGATGTTCACTAAGCCTTATTTTAAGTTGGCGGGACGTTATGCCGGGAAAAAGGAGGCAGAGGGATGTGATATAAGAATTTTTAATCTATCCAATAGAGTCCTTTCCAAAGTAGAAGAAGGGATTCTATCGAAGAGTTTTAAGTTTGTACCCAGCTGTCCAGCTAATAAATTTGAAGTATTTCTTGACCTCAACCGTTATACCAGAAAATTGTGTTTAAAAATTTTTTTTAATAGACAAGATTCTATCATACCAGAATCTATGGTTAATTCTGCTTCAGTAAGTGGAAATTTGGGAATTATCCACACTGATTTAAAGAAAAAGTCAGATTTTTTTCCCACTTTTCTTAAAACGGACAATATTAAGGTTTTTGAAAACTCTTGTCTAGCAGACATACATAATATTAAGCCCCTTACTAAGTTTGAACAGAACATCTCTTTCCAAGAGAGAAAAGCTATAGATTCAATTAAAAAGGATATATCTATAGTTGTCAAACCAGCAGATAAGGGGGAGGAGTAGTCGTCCTTGATAAAAGTTGGTATATACGGGAAATATATAGACAATTAAATGATATAACCACATATGTAAAACTTAAGAAAGATCCTTTAGAAGGAATTAGAAATAATCTAAAAATATTCCTGGAGAAAGGTTTGGAGGATAATATTTTAGATAAGAAAGAATTTTCCTTCCTACTCCCTGAATATCCGAGAGTTCCTGTTATATATATATTGCCCAAAATTCACAAGGACGTAACCAACCCCCCAGGGCGCCCCATTGTCTCTGGAATAGACTCAGTTTTATCTGCATTATCCCAATATATCGATTACCATCTACAACCTCTGGTTAAAAAGACTCCAGCATTTCTACAAGACTCTATGAGTCTACTGAATATCTTAAAAGATTTTAGTTGGCAGGATGATTATTTACTTGCAACGTGCGATGTATCTAGTCTCTATACAATCATCCAACACGACATAGGATGTAAAGCCGTCGAATTTTATCTTGAAGCTACTGAGGCATATGGAGACCCCCAAAAAATGTTTATTTTAGAGGGAATACGCATGATTTTGCAGAACAACTATTTTTGGTTTGAGGAGGAGTTCTTTATGCAAATTAAAGGTACGGCAATGGGGACCAAGTTTGCGCCAAGTTACGCGAATTTATTCATGTCCTTTTGGGAACGTACTTTCGTCTTTGGGGGACATAACTTTGGCGCAAACTTGGTCCTTTATAAGAGATATATTGACGATATTTTTATCATTTGGAAGAGGCCGGAAAATACCCTCTTGGAGTTCTTCACTTACCTTAATGATAATGAGTGGGGAATCTCCCTCACACAGAATGTGAGTAATAATAGTGTTGACTTTTTGGATCTGAATGTTTTTATCCAGGACCAAGTTTTAATGACTAAAACTTTTTTTAAAAAGGTAGACGTTAACAGTTTTATCGAATTGGATAGTTGCCACCATCGTCCTTGGTTAAACAATATACCCAAAGGACAGTTCCTTCGGATACGTAGGAACTGTACCAAAAAAGAGGACTACACTAGTCAGGCTATGTCCCTTAAAAATCAATTAATACAAAAAGGGTATGAAAGTGATGATTTACAAGAAAAAATAGATCAAGTCGGGGACATGGATAGGTCTCCCCTGTTGCAATATAAAAGAAAAAACGATTTAGGTGAACAAAAACAGATCCCCTTTATTTTTAATTTTTCTAGCAACATAGGTGCCATTAAGAAAATTATTAATAAAAACTGGCACATTTTACAACACGAGGAGGATATTAAACAATATATAGGCAACAAGCCTAAATTTATATTTAGGGGTGCAAGAAACCTTAAACAAATGGTAACATCCAGTTTTATTAAAACTGAAGTACCGAGAAACTTTTTGAGTGACTGGACACAAGAACAAAAAGGTTTTTTCTACTGTGGGTCGTGCAGAGCCTGCTGCAACACCCTAAGATTGAATAACAAGAAAGTAGAAAAATTCCATTCTACAGTGACTAAAAAAGAATATCATATTAAAACCTTAATTACTTGTCATTCTACCTATGTAATCTATCTCTTACAATGTAGTTGCGGATATCAATATGTGGGGAAAACGTCCCGCCAACTTAAAATAAGGCTTAGTGAACATCTGAGAAATATCCAAAAAGGGTTTCCGAACCATAGTGTATCTAGACACTTTTTACAACACCATGGCTCGGATCCTAAGTTTCTGAGTTTTTTTGCTATTGAAAAAGTAGTAGGGCACTGGAGAGGTGGGGACATATCTAAAGCCCTTAGCTTAAAAGAATCCAAGTGGATTTTTGAATTGCGCTCCCTGGCCCCAAAAGGTCTCAACATTGATTTTGAGATCAATAAGCTGCTATAATTGATGTTACCTGAGATAGTCCATTCACGAGAGTACTATTCCTTTAATATATATTTTTCTATTTTTATACATATTTATTTATGGTCCTTTTTAGTATTTTTTATAGATTTTATCTATTTTTGGAAATTTTATTATCAGCAACTATTTTATTCTATTTTTTTCTGGTCTTGTCGGTTGGGATCGAGTTATTACTGGACAGCTGTTTTTATATATTTTAGCTATCCTTGCATAGGAATTCTATATTGGGTTTATTTAGCATTTTTAGATCTATGCACTCTAAAATAATGCAGTTCACTTATTATTTGTATTAATGAGCCACATAATGAGTTGCATTTATATTTATATTTACTTTTATATTGGATGATGTAATTAATACATATATTTTTTCGTTTTTGCGTTTTTTCTTATTTGTATGCAATATGTGCCCTGCGAATGAGTGTATTTATAAGAGGACTGTTTGCCCACTCCTAAGATGGCCACCTTGCCCTCAAATCGAAAATGGATATCCCTATACTCCTAGGAGAGTGAAGAGAGTGTTTCCGCCGCCTGATCATGAAACCGGAAGTGATACGGACGGTTTCTGTTGCTAGATGCGCCACCGGAAGTGACGCGACGGACGGACTCCATTTTCGGATACGTCACCGGAAGTGACGCAACGGAACATCGAGAGGATTTTAGATACACCTATCTTCATAGTCACACATGATTTCACCATATCATGGAAGTTGACTATGATGGGGGGATGATATATTTATTGTTTATTCTGTGTTTTTGCTGTTATGTATGTATTATTGGATTTACTAATGTGCCCTTCCGAACCGGATGTGGAGCCATATTGGAGGTGGCAGACCACATCCGGTCCGGACCATATAAGGGTAATTATCTATACAAGTGTTGTTAATTCAATAATTAAGTATGTAATGCTTCCCCCTATATAAACTGTGGTATATCCATTGTAATTTAGAAGAGCACCTGAGGAAGACCACAAACAGTTGGTTGAAACGCGTTGTGTGTGCAATATTGCTTTTTATAACTTATCTTTTAACTATTTGTTAAAATAAACTACTTATCCTGATACTCCTGGCTCCTGGCTCCTGACTCCTGACTCCAAACTTGATGATCATTGAGACCTAAGGGGAACCGGCCTGAGGATTTAAGGAAATGTGCATGTCCCATTTAAGTGACATGAAAGCTGTATAAGTCCTGAGCCTACTTCTAAACGGCTCAAAAAAGTGTGAGTGATTCCATCTCAAAATTTCCCTTTATAGTATATATATTATACAGGTTGCACTATGTCCCTCTTTGTGTTTATATTTTTTGTATAGGGATTTTCCATTAGTCAATCTAATCATTGTGTACTAAGGAGGAGATACCTATTTGCTATACTTCAGGTAATCACTCCTGTTTGGGTGTGTGTGCGCTTAAACTTTTTTTGGCTGTACATGTTTCTTTAAGTATATATAGTGGTGATATACTTGGTTTTGGCTGCACCATCCACCGATTTGATCCTTTAGCGCCACTTCTATACTATTTCTTGTTACCTCCGCCTGTACTGTGTTAATTCCCTTTATGTATTTAAATGTTTCTATCATATCCCCCCGTCTCGTCTTTCCTCCAAGCTATACATGTTAAGATCCTTTAACCTTTCCTTGTAAGTTTTATCCTGCAATCCATTAACCAGTTTAATAGCCCTTCTCTGAACTCTCTCCAAAGTATCAATATCCTTCTGGAGATACAGTCTCCAGTACTGCGTACAATACTCCAAGTGAGGAGTATTGTTCTTGGCGTGTCTTTACTTCTGGGGAATAGACAAGGATATGTCATCTAGGTATACTCATACAAAGGTATGTATATAATCCAGAAGAATATAATTAATCAGGTCTTAGAAGACAGCCAGGGTGTCACAGATACCAGAAGGCATACCAGTGTACTCATAATGCCCACTCCTGGTGTTAAAAAATGTCTTCCATTCATGACTCGATCAGTTTTTTCCTTAGGTGACACCTGATAAACCCTACGTTTAGGAGGCACGATACCATGGAGGAGATCTATAGTACAGTTGTAGACCCTTTGTGGTGGTAACTTATTGGCTTCCTTTTTATCAAACACTTCTGTCAAATAAACATAATGCGGTGGAATAGTGGTAGACAAAGGAGCAGGGGTACGTAGATTCCTTACTGGGGTAAAGCATCTCTCAATAAAATTATTTTCTTAAGGCAGGGTTTTGCACTGTTACCAATCTATGATCGGATATTGTTGCAAGAAATAAGGGTATCCTAAGACCAGAGCACAAGAATGAGAAGAAAAATCTGGGGATCATATACCGGGTCTGTTTAGTAATAATATGATTTTGTAGATGTCTACGATCTATGGCCTCAATGGCAAAGGCTTTATCTCTTTCTGTCAGATGTATTTTGTTTCTTACATCATATTGCAGATCTATGAAATATTCAGCTGCCCCATAATCTACAAAGACATTAATGGTAAGGGTAGTATTTCCAAGAAAGGTTAACTGGTAAAGCCATTATCATTTGAGGTATAGGACATATGCATTATATTCAAGGCTATATTCAAGGCTCAACAGGAGGTCCCCAGGGAAAACAATAGAATTGCTACATACCAGCACCTTGGTGTCTGTACCTGAACAGATAATTGAATTAGTGTCCAGACACCTTGGCAACTCCACGTTCCGGTCAGCAGTTCCAGAAGGTTTGCGGGTAGTCCTCGGTAAGGAGCACCGTGCCTAAGCGGCTCCCTGGCCGGCCTGTGAATGCTTCTGGACCGCAGGGAGGGAGCACTGGGCTGGGAGGCACAGACTGGAGGGGTAAATGATAGTGATATTTATTTATTTATTAACAAAATATTTTACCAGGACGGCTGCATCATTACAATAGCATACAATAAAATACTAAAACAATATTAATACACAACACACATAAAAATTTATCATAGAACAGGTAAGAAGTATTTAATCAACCAGGTCCATTCTGTTTTGAGATATGTAGAGTGAGATCTCTTAAAGGATTTTAGGTTGGGGGAAGATTTGAAAGTGTGCGGGAGGTCGTTCTATAATTGTGATGCTCTAGTTCTTTTTAGAGGGAGGTGGTGGTTGGGAGACATGTACCAGTCTTGGGTTGCCAGGTGGTCTGTCACAGATGCGATTTTTCATTTGTTGATGATGCCATGAAGTGGGTGTGCCTTAATAATGTAATGTAAAACATTCATAGCTACATTGTTTGGTGTCAGAAATAGTGGCAAATGTATCTGAGGCTGGGAAACTGTTTTGGTGCCTGCTTGGGGAGGTAGGAGCACCAGGGGATTTGCAAAGTACAAGGGTATCCATCCTTACACAAAGCCTGCAAAGGAAAGTGTTTATCTCCCCATCTTCCCTCCTCGCCCCCTATACTATTACAATTGCTTGTTTTTGCTTAGTTTTTTTTATGACCCCCTCCTCTATACTCCATTGCCAGCTGAGGGCATGCACAAAGCCCTTGCTAATGTCAGAAGGAGGTGTGGAAGACAGTGATTTTCATTTCTATTAGGTATATATTTTTCAGAACACTGATTGGCCCATTTCTACACCATTTTGGTAATTTGCTTCGTTTACCAAATTTGTTTCTCATTACTGAAATGTTGCTGATTTATTTATATGCTAAACAGACTGATTGATGTTAGATAAGCATCTATATTCACTCCATAGACTGTGTACCTATTTTTAAGAGAGATTGTAATTTAACCCCTGTTGATACATCCACCCCATTATCATGCCATTGTTAATAATTACTAAGAAACCTTACAATCATGATAATAGAATAATATTAATTAAAATAACACTCCCAACACCGTAACTACTACATCATGCTGTAGGAGTGTGGAGGTACCCGCATAGTATGGAGTTAAACCATTTTAAAACTGGGCTCTATCAGGGACCGCTCCTTGCCTCCACTACCTCAGAGCTAGCGCTTTGTTCAGGAGAGCTAACGGATGTTCCACTTTCTGTATGATGTAGTGGAGGCAGGAGTGGGCCCAGTGGAACACAGTAAGAAGTCAAACTGTTCTAATATGGTGTAAAATGTAAATTGAGTAAAAATCAATCAATAAATCAATACATAATCTATGATATTATGTGGGCCACCAATATTTCATATTTTAGTTATTTATTATTTAAAAATATCAATTGCAATTAATTTACTAAAGAGATTAATAAGAAGTTAGCTTTAGTGGAGGTGGGTGCACATCAACAATTCTGCTCAAACTGATCATCTCTATTAGGCTCCTGGCTATAATTTAAACAATATAACAGATGGTAAGGGCTGCAGTCAGGGCTAATAACAGTAGTCTATAACAATGAAAACCAGACCAAATGGTATAAATGGATATACAACAACAAATAGGCCTATGTGAATAATAAAAACGGTAGAGAGTAAAAAGTCTCACTAAGACAACAGTATAAAATAGGGGTGAAATCCTCGGGAGTTGATTCGTCCGGATAATACAATATTCAGATAAAAGTCAATTAAAAGTCATATAAAAGTCTCACTAATATATCAGGATAAGGTAGGGGTACAATCCTCAGGAGTTGATCCGTCCGGATGGTTGAAATATTCGTATGTGTGGAGAGACAAAGGGAAAAAGGGAAAACACGACAAACAGACTATCGGCTGGGCCGGATTAAGAGCACAGTGGACCTGGTGCTGACAATTATGATGGGCCTAATTACGGAATCTTATTGACCAAAAACACTAAAACAGTCATACCTCCCAAGCGTCATAAATTAGAGAGAGATTAGCATAGAGTATGTGTTTTCTTATAGCTGCATCCTATGAGTTTCTCTCCAGCACCATCTCCATCAGATGGAGATGGTGCTGGAGGGAAACTCATTGGATGCAGCTATAAGAAAACACATACTATATGCTAATCTCTCTCTAATTTATGTTTTCATCTGTCAAGTAAATCCATAACCCCTAACAGCAGTGTCCAGTGAAGCAGGAAGTCAATGGGTGGGGTAAAATGGTGGGCCACCGGTGCGAATCACGTAACCTGCCAAAAGGGGAGAACATGCCCAAAAAGGGGGCATGTCTGTCCAAAGAATTGGAAGGTCAGCCTGGCATGAATGCATGTCAAGCTGCCCGCCAATCATTCAGGCTGTCCAACTGAGGGCATACTATGCAGGCAGCACCCTGAGCTTGACATAAATGCGTCTAATGATGCATTTAGATGGCTGCTAGAGGTGCTTCCTGGGGCAGTACTGCCTAATGTGCAGCACTACCAGTCAGTGTCTCCACCCTCTGCATACAGACACTGAACTTTCCTCATAGAGATGCGTTGATTCAATTTATCTTTATGAGGAGATGCTGATTGGCCAGGGCTATGTTGGACTTGTGCTGGCTCTGCCCCTGGTCTGCCTAGTTGACAGTCTCAGCCAATCCTATGGGGAAGTATTGTAATTTGCTCAGACCACCACTTCTGATGATGTCAGCAGACAGTCAGTTCAGAGGCAGAGCCAGCAGCTGCAGAGTTGAATACAAGTAATATTTTACTATATTTAGGGAGGTAAGAAGGGGCCATGATTGTGTTCCTGACCCTATAGTGCTCCTTTAAGCAAGAGTATGTGAAGAGTAGTTAGGGTTGCCACCTTTCTTGGAAAAAAAAAAGTACCAGTCTTAATCATTTGTGTAATTAATTAGTTATGCGTGACATCACATGATGTAAATCACAAGGAGTGATATCAGAGAAAATTCTGTAAAATCACCAACAAACTACTCACAGTTTGATTCTGCTGTATAGATGGATTGCTCCCAGTGTCTCCCTGTCTCCCAGTGTCTCAGTCTTGCAAGTCACTCAGTGTCTCAGTGTCAGTTTCCCCATGTCGCCTAGTCCCCTAGTCTCCCAGTGTCTCAGTGTCCCCATTTCTCCCAGTGTCCCAATGTCTCAGTGTGTCCCGATGTCACTAGGATACTGGGGACACAGTGAGACCTGGGGACACTGAGAGACCTGGGGACACAGAGAGACACAATGACACTGAGAGAAATGGGGACACTGAGACACTAGGGACACAGACACTGGGAGACATGGGGACACTGATACATTTGGGGACACTAAGACACTAGGGACACAGAGACATGGGAACACAGACACTGGGAGACTAGGGGACACTGGGAGACTAGGGGACATAGACATGGGGACACTGGGACATATAGGGACACATGGGGACACTAGGCATACTGAGAGACATGGGATACAGACACTGGGGACACTGGCTGGGGGACATGGGGACACTGGGAGACATGGGGACATAGTGTCTCCGTGTCCCAATGTATCAGTGTCTCCCAATGTCCCTATGTCTCACAGCATCCCCATGTGTCTCAGTGTTCCCAGGTCTCCCAGTGTCTGTGTCCCCATGTGTCCTAGTGTCTCAGTGTCCCCTAGTGTCTGTGTCCCCATGTGTCCCCTAGTGTCTGTGTCCCCTAGTGTCTCAGTGTTCCCATATGTCCCCTAGTGTCTCAGTGTCCCCTAGTGTCTAAGTGTCCCTGCTGCCTTTCCCCCCATCCCTCACTTACCTGAGCTGTAGAGCTGCTGTCTGGACTCTGTGCTGTGTTGCTCCTCCCCCATGGATCAGTGAGTAGTAGAGAGAGGCAGGGATATGCTGTGTAACTTCCTATCCCTGCCTCTCTCCACACACAGTGACCCCTACTGGCTGGTGCTGGTATTGCAGAGTAATCTCCATTTATTCTGAGAAAAATACCTGCATTTGTATTGCCGGTATTACTGCAATACCGGCACGGCCAGGCAGCCTCAAATACCAGCTGTGCCAGTAAAATACCAGTCAGGTGGCAAACCTAAGAGTAGTGTGTAAAAAAAAAAATTACATTTTTTTTTTTTTTTAAATGGGCCTATACCATGGGCCTATTCCATGGGCCTGGGCCTGGAGCTGCAGCTCCATCAGCCCCTATGTTAATCCGGCCCTGCCGATAGTGTGATATAGTTTTTTTGGGGGGTTGCTGCCCTTCATTCTGTTATTTAGCGCTGACTCTTCCTCCCCTGTTCTATAATTTAAACAATGCTTGTGTATCATGGGTACACTCTTTATTCTGTAATAGAAAATTGCAGGTGTCATTTTCTGTGCTGATCACTTATTTGAATTAAATTAATGTTAATTTCCCAAGTACTGTGGCATGTGTGTGGGAGAAGAGTATGATAAGACCCAATTATTTGCTGCATTGTTTTACACCTTTCAACTGATAATGGGATTTTGCAGTTAAAGTGGAAAATACTTATGGATAAATTGGAATTATCTATCAGTTTTGTTTGCTCTCAAATGATTAGTGTTTGCTCTAGATATACTATATAAAACAAACTGTCATATCTGCAGAATTTACACTATTGAATAAAATATTGAAAATTACCTCTAGCTTGTGTTAACCGTTTTCATGAGATGCTCAGGTTTCTATTCAATATATATTGGTTTTTGCAAATCACATCATAATTTCGTTCAAACCAATAAAAACATTGCAAATTAAAAGTGCTAAAAGAAAGAGTGTTTCATTTCTCCACTTCATTGTATTCTTTCTTTTTGCTGACTGCCATGCGCAAAAGACAGAACTTATAACAAATATTGTCAGGAAACTCAGATGGAGGCACCATTTGCTGGATAAACAGGTGGGGATTTCTATTTTTAATTGTATTTTTCACACCTCACAAATACATTTTTATGTAATATATACAATAGTTCTTTACAAAGTATTTGTTAAATTTAGGGAAAAACTAAATTAATATGAAAAACAATTTAGAATAATTGTCCTTCTATTAAGTATCCACAGCATTTATCTACATGAATGAATCACACTCACCTCAACCACACATTTATTCTAATAAATGGAAGAACTTGTGGACATGCTGATTGTACACAATTGTCTAACTATCATTTTTATGTGGCCATTTATGAGCGTGACCAGGCCCCTCTAATGATGTCAGCCAGTGCTGGGAGGAAATTACAGCCAATCATGTGTAGGGTGGGCTCTTGCAAGTGTCCTACTTGTTTCATGCTAGCTATTTGTTTATGGTACAAGTATTAAAAGAAGCAAATTTGGGTGTGACCTGGTGCCTAAAAAAGCTATTTTTAACACTTTGCTGGTACCCATGGGTCAAACCAAATGCACTCAAATGACCCCATCAACACCCAAGACGCAGCAAGAGTGTCACTCGGCCTCCATCGGAAGTTACCTGCAAACTCCAGTGATCCTCGCTTGCAACATGAGGTTTAACAAATTGCGCCATCTTTCTCGAGCTCCTATCTCTCTCTTGAGATGGCTCTCCGACAGAGGCGTGCACTAACGACCCATCTGCCCTGGATTAGTACTCCCTCTTTGTCTTCCTCCCTAAAAAGGAGGACTTACAAACCCTCCTGGAATAAATAAAACTGACATGTGCAATTCGTTTCGGTCCGAATATGAATTCGGACGAATTTCGGGCAATTCGGACATTCCGAATTGCCGAGGTCCGAATTGCCGAGGTCCCGAAGTTCCAAAATTACCGAATTTCCGAAGTGTCGAAGTGCCGAAGTTCCGAAGTGCGAAGTTCCGAAGTTCCGAAGTGTCAAAGTGCTGAAGTTCCGAAGCACAGTATTGCCTAAGTACTAATATACTTACCCAGTGAAAGAAGAAGAATGTTACATTGTATACAATTTTAAATAAAAAGTATACAAACATAGCCAGGATTCAGCTGTAAGCATTTGCAACACTTACAACAATCAAGTAACATTTGTAACATTCGTAAAAAAAGTAGGTTACTTAGCCTGTCAATGTAATGACAGGAATGAATAAGTAGATAACTCCCTAATTCCCACGGTATTAGGGAGCTATCTACTAAAAGGCTGAAAGACCTAAATTGGTCTTTCAGCCAAATTTACTAATACTAAGTAAAGATTACTTAGTATTAGTAAATTATGCCCTTACTCGCTATACCGTGAGTAGGGGCATGTCTATTAAACAGTGAGCAGCCCGTGGCTGCTCACTGTTAAAAAAAAAATTGCCCCTCCCGGCCCCCACCATTGAGCGGTGGGTGGGGGCCCTAATGTAAAATAATGGGGGGGGGGACCTATTGTCCTCCCCATGGGCCCCCACCCCTGAGTGGCCGGTGGGGGCCCTAAATCAGAATGAGGAGGGGGGACCTAATGTCCTCCCTCCTGGCCCTCACCCCTGAGCGGTGGGTGGGGGCCCTAAATACTAATAAGGGGGGGACCTAATGTCCTCCCCCCTGGCCCCCACACCTGAGCGGTGGGTGGGGGCCCTACAGTAAAATAAGGGGGTGGACCTAATGTCCTCCCCCCTGGCCCCCACCCCTTAGTGGTGGGTGGGGGCCCTAAATACTAATAAGGGGGGACCTAATGTCCTCCCCCCTGGCCCCCACCCCTGAGCGGCAGGTGGGGACCCTACATACCAATAAGGGGGGACCTAATGTCCTCCCCCTGGCCCTCACCCCTGAGCGGTGGGTGGGGGCCCTAAATACTAATAAGGGGGGGCCTAATGTCCTCCCTCCTGGCCCCCACCCCTGAGCGGCAGGTGGGGCCTTAAATTGGAATAAGGGGGGGACCTAATGTCCTCCACCCTGGCCCCCACCCCTGAGCGGCGGGTGGGGGCCCTAAATACCAATGGGGGGACCTATTGTCCTCCCCCCGGCCCCCACTATTGAGCGGCGGGTGGGGGCCCTAAAAAAAAATGTTAACCCACCCCCCCAGGTGACTAGGGGTCCCCAAATCCCTAGTCACCCCCTCCCCCCAAAAAAAATTAACCCCCTACCTACCCTCCTCACCCTAAAAATAATGAGGGGGAAACCTTTAACTAAGTACTTGTAAAAAAAAAAAAAAAACTTACCATTCGATGTTTTCTTTCTTCTAAAATCTTATTTTTTTCAGCCCCCCAAAAAGGCCAAATAAAAAACCATAATAACCGACGCATTTGAAAAAAAAAAGAAAAAAAAAAGAGCGCAATTTTTTTTTATCCATCTTCACCCATGGAGGGCTCCGCGCAGACTGAGCTCTGTAGGGTGGGGGAAGGCTTATAAAGCCTTGCCCTACCCTGCAATTAGGCTCAGAGCACTCGATTGGTGGGTTTAAGCCATCCAATCAGAGTGATCTGACAGGTAAATGAAGAGACTGACTGGTAAGTCTCTACATTTACCTGTCACAGCACTCTGATTCACAGCACATCAAGGAAGAGTTTTGGCGTGCCCAATCCTTTCTCTTTTCTTAGACTCATCTTTTCTCTTGTGTAGTAGAGTCCGGACGGCCTTCCAATTTTTTTCCCTCGTATTTACATTTCTTCTTCAGGACAGTCTATCCCGAACTATCCATGAACCCACAGGTTTACTGCCACTCTCCTGGAGCCAAAGGCAAATTAATCCTTTTTGTAGTTGCCATAGTGATGCATTTTTCCTTTCTCTTTACCTTTTTATCTTTCCTTCTCTTGCCTGTATCTTTCTGTTTCTCTCTACATTCTCCCTTACTTCACCTGTTTATGCATCCCCAAATATCTGACAGTGAGACTTCTCTTACTGGTGAGTCTTCTCTTACTGTTGCTTTGCTCAACCCCAGGGAGACTGTCAGTGTCCCTTCCTTTCTTGGTGAAATTGGCTCACATAGAAACATAGACTGTGATGGCAGATAAGAACCATTCGGCCCATCTAGTCTGCCCAATTTGTTAAATACTTTCATTAGTCCCTGGCCTTATTAGGCAAAGACACAATTATTTGGGTGCGCAAAAATGCATTTTCACCTGTGTATTCATAAATCCTTGCACTGGCCCTGAGGGACCTCACTTCGTGTCACTACTCACTTCGTTTGGTTTTGTGAATTCTCTCCCCCATCCCCCCCTTTTTTTATTTCTTCTCTCTCTCTTCCTTCTCCCTTTTCCTCTTTCTACTGGAAGTCTGCTTCCTCTGCTACCTCTCCTTCGTACAATTACAGTGGCTCGGCTTGACCTATAACTCTATTTGAATAATAATACGAGAGGGCTCAACTCCCCTCAAAAGAGAGCGAGAGCACCACGTGAGATATGCACTTTGCGCGTTTCAATGGCTTTTATTTCCAGGAAACGCACTTTATATAAAAAAATGCTCCTAGGTTCTCAAACAAATACTATGCATCTGACTAAAGGGGTTTCAATTCTTTTTTCATTGGAGGTTCCATTTTAAAAAGATGCAGAATTGTCAGATCCTGGGGGCAGATACCTCTTCCTGAAGGGCGTGATCCACAAGTCTTGGTTTACGTTTGCCAATTTATATCTCCCTAACAAGGAACAAAAAACATTTCTAGTAAATGCCCTGAAAGTGCTGGATTCCTTTAGCGAAGGCACCCTCATATTAGGCGGAGATTTAATGCACCACTCTACCTCAGACAAGCCTGATGATACGATTCAAATACCACCAACTGGTCCAACTGATCAAAAGCATACAGGATGTGGTGACTATTAACAGACTGCTCTCCACATTCAAAACATTGTGCACTCACACGTCTCCGCCACCACACGCAATCTCACTACTATATCACCTACTGATCACCCTTTAACACCTGAACAGTGGACCAACACCTTCACACTTGAACATAAATCCTCTATCTGTACAAAATACCAAGAAACCAATTACAAAATGGTATCCCATTGGTACAAAACCCCAAAGAAACTCACTAAAATACAAAATACATGCGCACCGGAGTGTTGGCGATCTGGAAGAGAACTGGGCACTAGGTCCACATGTGGTGGCCTTGCTCCCTAGTCCAACCTTTCTGTAAAGAAGTATGTGTTGTAGCCACGCTTACGGACAAATCGATCAACTTTTCTCTGGACACTTGCCTGCTACACCTCACCCCCTTACCACCAACTAGCTACATGAAATCGATACTTCCGTATCTGATAAACGCGGCATGTAGCCTTATGCTGACTTACTGAAAATGAACCTCAGCCCCATAGATTAGTACTGGATATACAGAGATGAAGATATCAGAAGCAAAGAGGAGCTCATACTTGCAGCTGTTGATAAGAACCACACTTACCACAAGATTTGGTTCCACTGTCTCCAATGGCTGGCAGCCAGGCGAATGCACCTTGGGCTCAAATCTCTGTTCCTGATCACATGGAGATGAGATATGTGAATAAACCTTATGGATCCCATGTCTACGACCCCTAACTGATTCCTTTATTCCTCTGATGGGGAGGCCTTTGGAGGGGGTGATAGGATGGGGTGGACGAGCCATTCCTTCTTTTCAACCCTGATTTTATCTCTTGTAAACCTGGTTGTGAGACTGGTTATAAGTTGGGTGTGTAGTGTGTGTGTGTTGTGTATTATTTGTTTTGTTTTTCTTATTCCCTACTCCCATTCTTTTTTACCTCCCTCCTCCTCGGTCTACTCTCCTTCGTCATTACTGTTTTCTACCTCCCATTTTTACTAGCTTGCACTCTATTACTAGGTGGATACACCTGCCAAAATGTACCCACTAGGAGAGATATTTTATTCTCACTGCTCACCTGTCCCATTTGAAAAATTTAACTGCTTCTTTAATGACTATTTCTGTATTATTGTACCTTGTTATGATCATAAATATGCTAACTCATCTTTGATTTACAATAGTTATGGTGATTTTGTCCCTTCCTACAGTGATTATGGTGTGGGTCTCCTTCCTAATGTTATTGCACCGCAGTACACATCCTGGACTTTGTTCTCCCTGCTCTGGCTGGATTTTATATGGCCCCTGGGGTGTATTGACTTTTAAAAACTCTATTTGTGCCTATTGTATTTTGGAGTACTGTTTCTGTCCCTTTAAATTATACTGGTACAGTTCTGCACTTTTGAATTGGCACTTCGGATGCCGCGGAAGTGCCGAAGTAGTCGAAGTGGCCGTCATTCGACATACGAGCACGTGGCGGCCATTTTAATTCAGTCGAACACGTTCAGCGGTGTTTGGTTGTCGAGTTCATGGAACTCAAATTGGATACGCAACGGCACGAACACCGCTGAACTTTACCTTCTCCAGACTGGAGTCGAACACTGTTCGACAATTCGAACTGAACTTTAACATTGACGGTTTGCACAAACGGTTGCCGTTAGTCTATTTGAACTGAATTTAACATTGGAAATAGACCGGCCGCACAGACTAATCCTCTGGAACTGCTTTGGGCATGAAAATGTGCGTGCTGTCAGTCAAATATGACTTCCACAAAACTTTTTTTCACCTGCTGGGTGATTTTTGGATATGTTGTTCACCCAGATCAGGGCTATCCAGGGATGTATAATTTATGGGGATATGTTTGTGTTTTGGAGCGTTTCTGGACTTTGGGTAAAAATTTATATTTTCTGCCTGTGGATAAATAGGTTATTTCATTAGCTAGCTTAATTATATAACAAGCAGAGGGGAGGGATTGCTGACTGTATGTGGGAGTGATCCTGTGTTAATTATTGTTCCCATTGGTTTGTGTCCCTTTTGTCCCTGTGTACCATCAGGTCCAGGGGGTGTGCCTCTGGCCTGAAAATGTGTATAAAAGAAATGCCTTTGTGCTCATTATACGAGATCTTCTTACCCTAAACTCGCAGCCTCGTCTCATGTTGTAGGGAATAGCTATACCTGCTATATCACTGCTAGCTCTTGTAAGAGCTCTCCCTTCAGCTATACAGCTATACTAGCTCCTCAGGATATCGGGTTGGAACTCTGCAGCGCTCTCCAGCTATGGGAAGAAGGATGACCAGACAGTAGATACCCTCACTCTATAGGGGTAACTGACACATTTGGTTTCTCTTATATTTGATACTCAAGAGGTTCCATGTATGAGATAAGCACCTTTATTTTGATTTATGTTATTAAATACAGCAATCTTATGCCAATAACCATTGCCATTGAATTAACAAAAAAGAAGGTGGAAAGTGCAGGACACGAGGGAATGAGTCTCTTACCTATACACATCGTCCATTACTATGAGATTTTTTGTTGAGGAGCTTGCTTATACTTTTATACAAACCTCACATTTCTGCCAGGTTCATAGTTGTTGACCTTTGTGATAAATCATATTGCTGTGAGTTTTATTGCTATGGAACTCTGTATTGCAATCATATACACCATATATATATATTTTACTGCTGTGGCGCAAAAATGGACATAGAAATCTCAGCTTTAAATGTTTTCTTCAAACATATTTTAGTGATGCATCTTTATTATTATGAAAAGTAAGACTATATCAGGTCTTACTAATCCATTTTGGCATACACAACACTTTCCATAGGATTAGGATGACTTTAGACCTATTTGTATCAGCACAGAGTAGCCATATGTTCATTCACTTCCATTATAACAGACACCTAATGGCTTAATGATGACTCCAAATTTATAGATATAGGGAAGGACTGCTAATGCATATCAGTTCATTCACACACAGAACATATCCTACAAATGTACCACAATGTATGGGGTTTCAGACAGACCTCAGTTAGAACCCATGATCACACTTGTACATTGTCCATAAACAATTGGCATGGAATAATGGCAACTGTATTCTATGAGCATCTTGTGGAAATCTCTTGCCTAGAGAGAGAACATCAGGTACAAGCAATAATATGTTAAGGAAGTCAACCGATCTAAATTAATAGAATAAAACATATTGCTGTGCCCACATAATCAGCAATAAACTATTTACCTCTTCAAAAGCTTCAGGATCCAAGCATTGATTTATTGAAAATACATCATGTTCCAAGCACTTGCCACATATCTTTGTGTTAGTTGTCATTGGATAAACAACCAGCAAGACCAATCTATATTAAATTTGTATATGACCAAGAAAGGGTTAGCTTTTACGAGAATTTGTGTAGACCCTGAGACAAATGTTACTTTCCTTTGAAGCAAAGAAAACCAATTAATAGTGTGGTATGGTCATAATATACAGGCACAAAATAGGTAAATTGTCTTTTTCTATATTTTTTGCTTTACTAAAAGTTGGGATTCCATTGGAAAAAAAATAATAATAATAATAATATATATATATATATATATATATATATATATATATATATATATATATATATATATATATATATATATATATATATATATAAATAAATCTGAAAAAATAAAATTGTAGTTTTAGAAAATAAAGCAACAAAGCAGATTTATTTTGAAGAACCGGAACTGAAATTTTAATGAGTCTTCATTTAAACTGTTAGCAAACCAGAAACTAATTAACCTTTTTTCATTATGAGTTCATGGTATCACTGGCGACCATAAATAATGGTTCATTATTGCTGTTCCATTGTTCATTCTCCCCTTTCATAGTTTCTATAACCTGCTGTCTTGCATTAGAACACAACTCAATCTGACATGAGAACACAAGAGGCATATGGTGGTGAATAGAAAAAAAACAGATTTTTTTGTTTTTTTTTAATCAAAGGCCATCTGCTGTCAGACTTATGTTTTAAAATGTATGATTTGTTAAACTACTTTGCAGACAATGTGATGTTACTGATAAACACAGTGAGTGTGCAGTACATATTGTGCAGAATTTGTGATTTGTGCTCAGTTATTTATTGCCATGGAAACTGTGCCTCCAACTCTACTGACCACTTAGCCCTTTAAACTATCTCGGTGGTGTTCTCCAAGGATAAATCAAAATCTAGCTATGTTGTAGCTGAACATTATGATGTGTTCATTGTTGATGGTATTATCATTGTGAACTCCTGATTACATCACCAAAAAGATGCAGCAAATGGCTCTAATCCAAGTCTCGGTTTTCAGTTATGACATACCAGAACTAAACATAAAATTATCACCCTAAACAAAAACCTGTTTTGCGTACATTGAACATTAGAGTTGCAACAGCTCTGCAGGTCATTAACTAATATTTTTACAGTGGTCCAGTCCTTAGAATTTTTCAAAACTAACATTTCAGATAATCCTGTAATAAGAAACATTTTTAATGTACAAAAGTTACTGTTCCTTGTTCAAACCATAAAAATTCGGCGGATTCTAGCATGTGACATGTATAATACATGTTTGCAAGATTAAGATAACATGATTAATCCTTTCTGTGATATTTTATTATGGGGTAGGAGACCTGCCTTGCATTTCAACATCAGTAAACTGTGGCATGGTGTCAGTGCTCTCAGTATTGGGGGTAATCGGAGAAATGACATGTTTAAGTCTTAGGAGCATTGTAAACAGAAGAACTAGAAGAACTGCAAGGAGCCCTAAGAATAACCCTACGTACATATACAGATTGGAATATTTGTCTGTAGTCGTGGCTGTGGCTTCTGTAGCGACTGTTGGGAATTGCTGGCTGTAAACAGTTCGGTTTCCACGGTATTTGAAATAGGCTTCAGTCATCTCTTGAGTTAGTTCTGATAAGTTCCTACTTTGCCTATTTGAGTAGATCAGAATAAAGCTGAGATGTTTCTTGCAAGCTTTGTATGTATGAATGACCAATATATATCTCACACAAGACAAATTAAGGTCACATTTTGATCATATCAATGCCAAACCACCATGATTCCAGAAATGCAGACATCAGCTACAAAGAAGCATCTTCTCCTCACACACAATGTTAAGTGTGAAGAAGTCTTTATTCTGAAGAATCCACAAATGTTTTCTATTGAGACTGTTTAATGCTTCTCAGAATTAGGTTCTTGAAGAGTAACAAGTTGTGCATCATTAGTTTCAGAGAGATTATTGAACCCTTGTTTTGTTGGCTTTATTTAGTACAACTTAAAATCGTTTGTCACCAACTGCCCTCTTTGTCATTGATGTCTCAGTCCTGATAAAAGTGTCTCCCTCCGTACTATTTCTTCTTCGATTTTCATGTTTCTGGAAAGAGAAACAACAAATACTGAATATATAATGACTTTTAAACATTTTGTTATAGTTTTTTTAAAATGCCCACACTAGCTCGGGTTTCATACCATTTGACTTTGCAATGAATGGCACATGCTGAGATTTTTTACAGGTGAAGACAATCTGTATTCCCTCATAAAGACAGCATCGATTGGAGAACACAGTATAGAGAATACTTCCAAAACATGACTTTGGAACACATTTCTGGCTCATTTTTTAATTAGAATATGCTTCTTTGTGCACACAATTTGTATTTCTCTCTTTTTTTCTATAGTATATTGTATGCTTTAATTTGCTTCTTCCTCTTCATACTATTTCTGTTTGTTTTCCAGCATTAAGAGTTAGCAATCCTCACAAGGCTAACTGATTCCCATTATCAGCTGGAAAAAAGACTTGAGAAAGAAGTGGTAGTTGAGTTACTTATTATTATTTTTCTCTAAATGCTATTTAGCGTCGGCATTTATGGGACAATTAAAGCAAATTAAAACAATATTACAAACCCCCATACATTCCTACAGTTTGTATTTTCATAGATAAACTGACTGCTAAACTGCATGGACACAGCATTCACATTGACATCCAAGTCATTGAGAGGAACAGGACTGGCTGAATGGTATTTTTACTTGTCTTTTTTTTAAGCAAATTATCACATTTAAACATTTTTTTTTTTTTTTTATAATTCTTTATTTTTGATATGCAGGTAGTTACAACAGTGCCTGTATCGCCACAACAGCATCAGCAGGCTCAATTTTCATGCACATAATATAACAGTGTTGTGGCATGTTGGATTTGCATATAATTTTTAAAATAATAAGGAATAACGAGTCGAGATATCAACATTTGGTTATTAATTATTCCGCTTAAGTAGAGCGTTGCTTCACAAGGCTTAAAAGTTAAGCTTACATTACGCCGGGACAGTAGGCGTCCCTGATTACTAATTAATGATAGGTAATATAGAATGTCAACGTTGAGCTCCTTTAAGTAATAAGTGTGATATGATAGCTTAGACTATGCAGTTAGATACAGTAAGCGTGTTACACATTCCTATGGACAGCAGGGAGGAGATTGTCTGGTAAGGCAAGTTTTTGTCTAAAGCCCCGCTTGCAACTGCAGTATACAATAAAAGAAAGTAAAATGTTAGATGCACATGGCTGCACAATCAGGACACGCTTGGAAGAAAATTTGCTGAATATATGCTCTAGTTAGCTTCACATTTTTATGTAATAGGCAGGATAATATAGAAAAAATAATGCACATTTTTATAATATAGCATGAGGCATACGCGTGAATGTGAGAACAGTGCTAGTGTTTGATTGTCTTTCATGACTTAAGCTTGTGGACTGTAGCACTGTGGTAGATGAGTATATTTCCCTGGAGGCCTCCAAGGTAAATCAGGCTTTGAGTCTCGTTATGGCAATTTGAGGGTAAGAGCATGGTAGCGCATTGGGTTAAACTGGGGTGGGTCTGGGCTCAGGGTGTGGGCACTGGGGGTGTATTGCTGGGGTACCCTGGTACCTATACTCAGCCTCGAGGTCATCCAATGCCATGTGGGGGCTCTGCACTTCCCAGCCCTGAGAGTCTCATGGTGGAGCCTTGCTGCTTTCCCAAGTGCCGGTCTGCATTCAGGGGTCGCTGTGGAAGTCCAGCTATGGAGGGGCGGCAGCTTCTTCTGCGTGGCTTCAGAGGCCGGCTTGCCTTGTGAGGCAGGCACCGTGCTGCAGCCCTGTCGGTTTGTGGCAGGCTGGTTGTGGCTGTATGTGCTGTCTTTCGCATGCTGGGAAGCTTGGTTGTTTTCCGGTGCGTGGCCCGTGTGTGCTGGGAGCCCGGTTTTGTGGTCCTCCATTTTCTGTCCCTCTGTATCTTGGATACTGTGGGTTTGTCACTGGAGCGGTGAGGCAGTGTATGAGGCGATTGATTTGGCTTGGTAGGTAGTGGTGCTTGTTGCTGCCTTCTCTCCAGCTTCTTCCAGAAAGCTGTGAATAGGTTGTCTAGTCTGGCTTCGAGGTCCCAGTGTGGGTGAGAGCACGTGGCGTCCGCCATGTTTTGATTCTCCGTTGCTTGGTAGTGCTCGTACAGTACCTGCTCATTTGTCCCATGCAGCAGGGTTGCCTCCCTGGAGTGGACCGGGATCACCCCCGCCGGTCCCTGGGGGGGGGGGGGGGAGTGGTAGTATGTCGCTGTGTCCGCATCGCCTGTGTCAGGACGAGGAGAGCGGCCGTCTCCCCCCATCTCAGGCTCCCGGTGCTGGAATCGCTTAAGTCTGCTATCGGAGGGTACACCAGCTCTCCCCTATCTCGGGTAGAGCAGTGTGGTGCTTGGGAAGTCGTGTGATAGCGATTTGCGGCAGGGAAAAAGCTGAGAACAGCGGGAGCTCTGCGAACATGCGGCTGTTCAGTTAGCAGGTCAGGCTCCGCCCCCACATTTAAACATTTTTTAGCAGTTGTTCGATGTAAAAGCACATAGGGTATACTAAAACATATCATTTTAAAAAGTCAAATTTCAATAAAATAAGGGCAGCTTTACCCAAGATAAATAAGGGCAGCTTTACCCAAGATCAAGATATTGACTTGCATAAACTCTTTAGTAAAAAAAAAAAAAAACCCACTGAGGATAAATGGAATATCTTCAAACAAATATTAGAAAAGTAAATTTATCAGTATATACCATTGTGTAATAAAAATAAAGGAAACAAATTGAAACCAGTGCGGCTTAGTGGGAAAGTAAACAAAGATATTAAAAATAAGAAAAAGGCATTCAAAGCATTTAGATCGGCCAATCAGAGGCATTGTATATAAGATATAAGCAAGCCAATAGTGCAAGCAAAAAGGTAATTCGATGTGCTAAACTAGAATATGAAAAATGAATAGCCAAAGAGAGCAAAACTAACACCAAAACATTTGTTAGTACATAAATTCTAAAAAAACAAACATGAAAATGTAGGTACAATGAAAACAGAGTATATATTAAGGAGGATCCTATGGTAAGAGATATGCAAGTGATTGCATTCTGGGGTCAAGAATGCACAAACAAGCACAGGCAGAATTAGGGATAACACATGAGAAGGACTTGGGAATTGTCATAGACAACATAATAGGCAACAATATGCAATGTCAATCGGCAGTCTCTAAGGCCAGTAAGATATAATCATGTATAAATAGGGTAATTCATTCTCAAAAGAAAATATAATTTTGCCTCTTTATAGATCACTGGTAAGACCACACTGTGTCAAATGCTCCTTCCCACGTACGTTTGCCACGGACTCCTGGAGGAGTGTAGAAGCCGGCCTTCTGCCCACCGACTATGGTATTATTTGTGGGGTCATTTTATGTTTTTATTATGTTTTGGGGTATTTTTATGTTTGTTTGCCTCTCTGTTCCTGGGAAATAATTAGCTTACCAGTCTTTAATGCTATTATCTACCAGGCCCAGAGATTCCTAGCTGGGGCTTTTGATGAAGAATATGTGTGTTTGGATGCATTAAACCAGTTGTACTCCCAGAGCTATGTGTTACTGGGAGCGGAAGGGCTATAATCACTGCTTAGCACCTTGTTCCATCTCATGGAGAATTCGTCGGGAAAAGTCCTTGTAAGGACTAGAGTTCCCAGGACTGTGTGTCATCCAGTCCCTGGGAGGGAATAGAGTTGGTACCCTATCCTGCTCCAGGACAAAGAGGCTCCAGGAGGACCCAGTTAAGCCATGGGAACTGGGGTAGCAGCGCTGAGGTTTTCCCCTGTTCCAGCTAGGAAGCGGTCCTTGGCGGAGGTACCCAGCCAGGGTACAGAGAGCTCTGCTACACACACCTTGAATATGCTGTGCAATTTTAGGCAAATGTTCTAAAGAAGGATATTATGGCGCTAGAAAAAGTGCAAAAGTGGGCTACAAAATTGATAAAAGGAATGGAACATTTTAGTTATGAAGAAGGTTAACACATTTAAATCTCTTTAGTTTGGAAAAACTGTGCCTCGGAGCAGTTATGGAAACATTATCCAAATATATTCTGGGCCAACACAAACCATTGTATGTAAATGTATTCATAAACAGGACTAAAAATAGGACACATGGTCACTCAGCATGGAAAAAAGGAGATTTAGTCTAAGGCAAAGAAAATATGTTTTTACAGTAAGAACAATAAGGATGTGGAATTAATTCTCTGCCTGAAGAGGTGGTTTTATCAGAGTCTATATAGATGTTTAGACAGCGATTGGATAAATACTTGCCAAAGCATAACATACAGGGATATAACTTTTTATTAGTGGGGTAATAGCTTCTTGATCCAATGAAATATCAAACTGTCACTCTATGGTCAAAAAGGATTTTTTTGCAAGTTGGTTGCAAACTTGGAAGTTCTTCAGACTGTGTTTTTTGCATTCTTTTGACCAACAGCAAATACAGATGTGAGATGGCTAAACTTGATGGACGCATGTCTTTTTTTCAGCTATGTAACTATGTAAAATTATATAACTTGCTTTCACATTCTATAGCTGTTTGTAAAAAGGTGTACTTAGCACATACCTGCAGTAGATATGTAGAAGCAGAGAGAATTCTATTTCTCCAGTATACATTTCATCCAAATAAGGAAGAATTTAAGAAAAAACTAATAGTCGGTGGGCTTATTTCCATGCATGTTTGTAAACACCAGCTGTTAAAGGAACACTCAAGGCACCAAAATAACTTAATCTAAATAAGTTGTGTGTGATGGTGCCAGGAAGCCTCCAGGCACATTCTTAACTTCAGGGGTTAAACCGTTTTCGAACGGTTTAACCCCAAAGTTGCCTCCAGCACCTGTCTCAGCTCCCCCCTGGCTGCATCCAGCTTCTGACATTTCAGAATACATTTTTGTGACTAAAAAAATACCAGAACATTTCTATGGTCCAATCCTGTCTTTTATGTCTACTGATGTATGTCTCAACTGAGACTGACCACCAACAAGTGTTTAAATATTGCAAATTAGGCAAAAAAAAGCAAATTTTCCAATGAATTACCATTGCAACTCAATCAGGATACAATATGTTTGCTACACTTCCACTGTGATCGTCGTAGCAAGTTATCCTTAAGAGTTGATTCACTAAACTGTGAGTCTCTTTTTGTGTATTTTTGCCTAAATTTTGACATTTTGTTGTCAATTCATTTCAATATTTCACTGCATCTCACACATATGATTCCTCATCCGATAGCTTCAACTACAAACCCACCGAACTACGTTTTTCTTGGATGGCAAACTTCTCACGGTAAACAAAAATACTTATTCCTTCTTCATGTCCCTTCTCTCCTATCCCCCCTTTTTTATCTCTTCTTCACAGCTGTATCCTTCCCACTTCCTTGCACCCTTTCCTGGCTGGGAGGCTGGGCGCTGGGAAGAGCTGGCCTGCCTTAGTTATTATTCCTCATGCTCTTTCAACAGCCATTGTTACATCCACTAACCACTGACTAACGATTTTTGTGACCACCCTGACATACACTCCCTAATCATTACTCCTAACCTGTCTCCTTCCAAAAAGGGGACTAATACTCTTAACCACAGCAATTCCCCTGGTCACAGCGTTGACGGTTACAGAGATTCCACACGCTCTACACGTTGTTTTTTTCTCTTTCCTTTCTTCTTTCCTCCTCTTTCATTTCCTTGAGCCAACACTCACACACTCCCTCTCACAGAGATTATCACCAACCACAATATCAGTTGGCAAGCAGATACCAAACTGAAGATGGCTCCTAATTAGTTATGCACTGCTCAACTGGATTCACTTTTTTGGGAGATAACTCATAGTTTTGCAAAATGGTATTCAACAGACACCCAAATAACTGGACAATTTGTTAAATTACGAAATGCATGCACTATCTATTCAGTCCAGTACCCGCACACTCACTCTACCCACGGTCGATACTACAAAAGTTGGTAATTCTCAAATGTGCTAATATTTAGCTTCATTCTTGCACTGTTTTTATGACCAACTGGTACTTTCTACTTGCTAATTTTTGTGAACTTGTTTTCATGTATCAACTAAAAACCTTTATAAGTAAAGAATTTAAAAAAATCACTACAATGTGCAATCTCAGGAATAATCCCTTAGCGTTTCCTTACATATGAGATATTTTTGAAAACAACATACACAATACTATTAAATAGACTTTAGTGCGTGGAATAGAAGTTTTTTCCAGTTAGATGTATTAGAAGTTTGCAGTCGATAACTTGTCATTTTAGCTTTACAAAGATAAAACCTTCCCACTATTTAGAGGTGTATGCCCATATTTTTCCCCGGACAGCTGTTCATTCCTCCCAAGCTCTTACAAATCAATGCTGCAGTCCCCACATAGGACCCCATGCCCAAAGAACCTGCCCTTAAAGGGACACTCCAGGCACCCAGGCCACTTCTGCCCATTGGAGTGGTCTGGGTGCCAACTCACACTACTCTTAACCCTGCAAGTGTAATTATTGCAGTTTTTTATAAACTGCAATAATTACCTTGCAGGGTTAACTCCACCTCTAGTGGCTGTCTACTAGACCTCCAGCGTTGCTCATTTCCCCATAGGAAAGCATTGAAATGCATTTTCTATGCTTTCCTATGGGGAGCGCTAATGCGCATGCACGGCATTGCCGCGCATGCGCATTAGGTCTCCCCGGCCGGTGGGCGGGATCAGTCTCGCCCACCAGCCGAGGGAGAAGCAGCGACGTGGGACATTGTTGCTGTCTCAGGTAAGTTACTGAAGGGGTTTTCACCCCTTCAGCAACCGGGGATTGGGGGGTGGGAGGGAGAGGGAACCTGCAGTGCCAGGAAAACTAATTGTTTTCCTGGCACTGGAGTTTCCCTTTAATTTCTGTAGCTGTATTGCCTCAACCCACGTCAGCAGCTTGATCTATTGTGGTGAAAGCAAACTGATAGCCTTGTTAGCTCTCGTTAAGGAAATCAGACCATCAGCTGTGCTGCAAACTGCACTAGCAAACACAGAATTTCTCTTCTGATTCTGCAGGGGTTATTACCCCACCTCATGCCATTCACTCTTGGTATTACATTCATTTAGAACTGGAGCCCCTGAGGTATACAGACAGAAACCACTGACAAATGTACCAACAAGCACATAATGACAAACGGCATCACAGGGAACACAGAGACAGCCAGAGATATACTGAATGGTTTAAGCTATATTTAAATCAGAATGGGACACTTGCTCTCATTGACTGACAATCAGATGCAGCAACACTAGGGACTCACTGAGCAGAACAGAGGAAGATTTTTCACATATAAATTCTGTTAAAATGGCCAAATTCCAACCATATTTACTAAAGCAAATTCTGGTATGAATTTGCACAACCTGACCGAAATCACACCAGTCAGTCGGATGTTTTTAGCTTCTGGTTTAAAATCAGTGCTTTTCACATCCAAACTCTATACAACGCATAGGATCTGGATTATATACAAAGCATGATTTTAAATAAAATCGGGACCAAATACATATTATCATAAGTTTTGCCTTTTTTCAGCCAGCAGACAAATAGTTAACAATATATCAACAAAGCAAGGGTCAACCATATTATGGCTGGCCAGTGTTTCTGAGTGTTTCTAAAATATATATTAAAAAAAAAATTGCCCCCATCCGCCATGCAGCAAGCGAAGTAATGTTTGCAAAACAGTGAAGAGCCAGTGGTGGCTCACTGTGATAAAATCTTGCAAATGGGAAGCTATTGCTGCCCAGTTGCTAGAAATGACCATGGAGCCTGTAAAATACTTTGGGGAGACCTACCACAGGTTCCACCTATACCACCACTTGTGGACAACAATACATGCTATTGTGCACCCCTTCCACCCATGGTTAAATCTCATAATAGGGGACGGACATGCTATTGATAGTGCCAAGTAAGGGGTAAGGGGTAATCCCCCATAGGTGCTCTGGCTAGAGGTTCCAGAGCACCTAGCTAATTCCTAATAAAAAAGCCCCACCTACTCCCCTCAGGGGGGCCAATAAATCTAATACCTGTAAAAAAACATACACATAACAGGGGAGATAAATATGTAAAATATCATTATATGCTTTTACGTTTTTCACATTTATCTCCTTGTTGTTTGATATTTGGAGGATTTAAAGAAGTCCTTGGATATTTATATATTTCAGGATATGTGTTACCGTATTTTTCGCTCCATAAGACGCACCACACCATAAGACGCACCTAGTTTTTAGAGGTGAAAACACAGGAAAAAAATATTCGGAACTGTCTCATAGTGTTTCTTACCACCCACTCCCCTCTCCTGTCCCATAGTGATCTTTAACCCCCCTCCCCTGTCCTATAGTGATCTTTAACCCCGCCTCCCCTGTCCCATAGTGTTCTCCCCCCCCCCTCATCCCATAGTGTCCCCCTCCTCCCCTTGTCCCATAGTGATCTTTCCCCCCACCCCCCTCCCTCCCATATTGTCCCTTAGTGCTCCTCTCTTCCCCCCTTGGTCCCCGGTAGGTTTACTTACCTGTATTGTAGCGTGACCGACCAGAACAGATTTCAGTTTGCTGTAATGAATCCGCACTTCCTTTCATTCCGTCTGGAAACAGGAAACTGAAATTTAAGTTCCTGTACCACGGTGCGCACTGTTCTGCCGGCCCACGCTACAATACAGGTAAGTAAACTTATACATTCGCTCTATAAGACGCACATAAATTTCCACTTACTTTTGAGGTGGAAAAATTTATAGAGCGAAAAATACTGTCATTATTTTTCTTTACACTGGGTGTTTTTACAAGTGTTTGTTTTTTTAGTGTAAAAAAAAAAATTATACTTTTCTTCAACCCCAACATAAAAATCCTTTACATCTCAACACTACTAGTAAAAGTTTTAAAAAGTCCTGAATCACAAAAAAAAATGAGGAAAAAGTTAAAACTGATCCACAAAAGTAATCCATCTTCATCCATCATGAGAGACAAAACTTGCCTGTCAGAGCATTCTGATTGGTTGGTTGCAATTGTGGGAAGGCCTGAGTGAAGATGGATTACTTATTATGGCAATTTCTTTATTTTTTTTTTGTTATTTGTGGCATTCTTGTATTTCTAATAATAGCATTGGGATGTAATGGATTTTTAGTTGACTTTTGTGGGGCTGTAGAACAGAATACTTAGGAAGAAAAACGACTTCTGATCTAATGCCTGTATATTGTCAGTCCATTATTAGACATTTGCCTTGTCATGGTCTCTAGTAGTCAAAGAGTACGTTTTGATTGTGTTAGTTTTTTTCTCAAATTTTATTCTAGGCTTGCTTAACGACTATTTTGATGTTTCCAAACCCGACTTTGGCCGTCTCACTGTCTCACTGTCCCGTTGTCCTGCTGTATTTCTTGACTTCGGTCTATTCTTTGACAATTCTCGCATTTGTCTATGTAAGTTTTGCCAACTCTAATGATCAATTCTCTTAGCTTTTCTAGATATCAATTTTGGTAACCCCCACAAATCCCAATATCCCCATCTGAAGCCCATGAGTGTGTAGGATGAACAATAACATGTCCACCTGCCATAGATAGGACATGGTTCCCTAACCTCCAAATAGAGCACTATTTGGAGAGGAGATTGGGGAGGCAAGGAGGCATTGGAGGATACCTGGGGCTTGAGATTGTTCCCTTCCCTAAAGGTCTGGAAACCCCTTATGTTAAACCATGACTAAGCCGCCGCACACCTAGAACTCCTCGACAGATCGTTAAATTGCTGCAACCTGGTAACAGGCTGCACAATCTTAAGCAGGCTGTAGCTCGGGTGTGGTTTCTGCAATCGTGGCACTATTTAGACAGTGAGGGTGCTTGATGATGAGCTTTTCAAGGATATATAATGTGTGGTAGAAAGGGGGTTCTGGCACAGCACACTGTGCATAAATGATAGGAGGATTTCTGGTGCTTGTTTTGTATAAATTTGGCAGCTGATACTTCCCAAACCAGAGTCTCTTCTTTCTGGCTGTAGAATAGGTAATACTGGAAAGGGGTGAAGGGAAGCAGCACCTTCAGGGTGCTAACAGGTTCGTAGACTAGTGAATATAGTAAAAACACACGCCTATGATTAGCTCCAGAAGTATTTGCCTGGGCGGCATGATCCCTGCATGTGGATATGTGGGTGCTTCTGGTCTTTTGAGGGTGGGTGTCCCAGGTCAGTGGGTTGCTTTGGTATCAGGAGTGGGTGTATTTATCATTAATTGCAGCATGATATTCTCCAGTATAGAAATGAACGCTTAAGCACAACTAATGAAGCCCTTGATTAGTTGCGTCTGGTGTGCTTGAGACAACACCTATTTGCATATTTGTGCTGTTGTGAGGTATTCTGATCAGGAGAAGTCATTATAAGTTGCAATTTCAATTGACTTTGGGGAAACAGCTTGAAGCATTCGTTGTGTTGACCTATTACAATTGCTTTACCTACAACATAGAATGTGACGGCAGATAAGAACCATTCGGCCCATCTATTCTCCCCAATTTTTGAAATGCTTTTAATTAGTCCCTGCCCTTATTTTAAGTCTCGGATAGCCTTATGACAATCCCACGCGTGCTTAAACTCACTCACTGTGATAACCTCTACCAATTAAGCTGGAAGGCTATTCAATGTGTCCACTACCCTCTCAGTAAAGTGATACTTCCTGAAATTATTTTTAGACCTTTGCCCCTCTAATTTAAGACTATGTCCTCTTGTTGTGGTAGTTTTTACTTCTTTTAAATATAGTCTCCTCCTTTACTGTGTTGATTCCCTTTATGTATTTAAATGTTTCTATAATATCCCCCCTGTCTCATCTTTCCTTCAAGCTATACATGTTAACCTTGTAAGCTTTATCTTGCAATCCATGAACCAGTTTAGTAGCCCTTCTCTGAACTCTTTCCAAAGTATCAACATCCTTCCAAGATATGGTCTCCAGTACTGCGTACAATACTCCAAGTGAGGTCTGACCAGTTTTATGTACAATGGCATGAGCACTTATCTCTCTCTACTGCTGATGCCTATCCCTATACAACCAAGCATTCTGCTAGCATTTCCTACTGCTCTATTACATCGTCTGCCACCTTTAAGTCATCTGAAATAATTACTCCTAAATCCCTTTCCTCGGATATTGAGGTTAGTAGGGTATCAAATATTCTGTACTCTGCCCATGGCTTTTTACGCCCAAGATGCATTATCTGGCACTCATCCACATTAAATGTCAGTTGCCACAGCTCAGGTCATTTTTCTAATTTACCTAAATCATGTGCCTTTTGGCTTACCCCTCCTGGACATCAACCCTGTTGCAAATTTGAGTATCATCAGCAAAAATACATACCTTACCATCAAGACCTTCTGCAATATCACTAATAAAACTATTAAAGAGAATGGGTCCAAGTACAGATACCTGAGGTACCCCACTGGTAACTAGACCTTGCGTTGAATATACTCCATTGACTACAACCCTCTGTTGCCTGTCATTCAGCCACTGCCTAACCCATTCAACAATATTGGAATCCAAACTTAAAGATTGCAGTATATTGATGAGCCTTTTATGTGAACAGTGTCAAAAGTCTTACTAAAATCTAGGTAAGCAATGTCTACTGCACCACCCTGATCTATTATTTTAGTTACCCAATCAAAAAAATCAATAAGATTAGTTTGGCATGATCTCCCTGAAGTAACCCCATGTTGTGTCTGATCATGAACGCTGAAGTGATTTTAGATGTTCAACAATCCTATCCTTAAACATGATTTCCATGGTTTACTGGCCTATAGTTGTCCGACTCCTCCCTATTACCTTTCTTGTGAATGGGTACAATATTCACTAATTTCCAGTCTTCTGGGACTACTCCTGTTAACAATGATTGGTTAAATACATACGTAAATGGTTTTGCTAGCACACCACTAAATTATTTTAATAACTTTGGGTGTATTCCATCAGGCCTCATCGACTTATTTGTCTTTACTTTTGACAGTTGAAATAGAACCTCTTCCTCTGTAAACTCATATCTAACAAATTACCCATTTGTCCTTTTTCTTAACTGAAGTCCCTCTGCTTCATTTTCAGCTGTAAATATTCAACAACAAAATGTACTGAGGCAATCAGCTAGACCTTTATCTTCTTCTACATACCTTCCTTCTTTTGTTTTTAATCTAACTAATCCTTGTTTTACTTTCCTTGCAAACAGCTGAAAGTCTGTACATTTTGACAATAAACCTGATTTTCAATGTGGATTAAATAATTTTAGTTACAGCTTTGTAGTGGATGGGTGTGGTGCTCATGCAAATAGAAATCTGGTCTGAATTGAAAATACACATACAAAAAAGGAGATTGGGACACACCTGGAACATGCATTTCTTAGCAGTGGAGCTGCCATAAAGATCACTATATATATAAAATACAGATTAGGGAACATCAGGGAGGAAGCTGACCTGTCGGAGGTACTCAGTCAAAGTACAGGAGCTCCATCACAACTACTGTTACATTGATAATGTGTGCAAGAACCCAAGTGGTAAGGTGGCATATTAATGTACCTGGATTTACATGAACCGATAGCATTGTCAATCAATGCATGTGCTACATTATTATGAGAATTGCCTTATAATTTTAAGTGACAATGTTTCGTAATTGCAAACACATCTATACAACATATGAGAGCATGACTTTAATACTCTTATATTAAAATTCTCAATCTCTTTCTCTCCTCTGGTATATTTCCATCGCCCTTCATGCAACTGTAACCCCAATTCTAAAGAAGCCCAATCTTGACCCTAACTCCACATCCAACTATCGTCCTATCTGACTACTGCCTTTTGCATCCAAGATCCTTGAAAGAATTGTGTATGCGAGATTGACAGACTTCCTCGAGTCCAACTCTCTGCTAGACCCGCTTCAGTCTAGTTTCCGCACTAAGCACTCTGTGGAAACGGCACTGACCAAAGTATCCAATGATCTACTCGCTGCAAAATCTCGTGGTCACTACTCTATCCTAATTCTCCTTGACCTGTCTGCGGCTTTTGACACTGTTGATCATCAACAGCTTCTTCTCATCCTCCGCAATATCAGTCTACAAGTTATTGCTCTCTCATGGTGCTCCTCCTACCTCTCCCAGCGCTCTTTCAATGTTTCTTTCTCTGGCTCTGCTTCTTCTCCCCAACTCCTCTCTGTTGGTGTCCCCCAAGGTTCAGTCCTTGGTCCCCTACTGTTCTCCATCTATACTGCCTCCCTTGGTAAACTCATTAGCTCCTTTGGCTTCCATTATCATTTCTATGCGGATGACACGCAAATCTACCTGTCCTCTCCTGATCTCTCCCTGCCCCTCTTGACTAGTGTCTCTGACTGCCTCTCTGCTATTTCTAACTGGATGGTTGCCCACTTCCTTAAACTAAACTTGACCAAAATAGAAATTCTGGTCTTTCCTCCCTCAAGTGTTGTTACTCCTGTGTCTGTCTCCCTCCAAGTCAACGGTGCTACCATCAGCTCCACCACGCAGGTTCGCTGCCTAGGTGTTCTCTTTGACTCCGACCTCTCCTTTAAGCCTCATGTTCAATCCATCACCAAATCCTGTCATTTCCATCTCAAAAACATTGCGCGCATCCGCCCCTACTTAACGCCAGATGCGACTAAGGTGTTGGTCCATTCCACTGTCCTTTCTCGCCTTGACTACTGTAATCCGCTTCTCAGTGGTCTTATGTGCTCCCAACTTGCGCCGTTACAGTCCATAATGAATGCGGCGGCGAGGCTCATCTTCCTGTCCGCCCGCACCTCCCATGCCTCACCCTTCTGTCAGTCCCTACATTGGCTTCCTATAAAATATAGAGCTCAATTTAAAATTCTGGTTCTTGCTTTCAAATGTCTACATAATGCTGCTCCCACCTATCTATCCTCCCTTATACACAAGTATGTCCCGTCTAGGCCCTTACGATCTGCTGAAGACTTACGTCTATCTTCTGTCCGTACTCCCACCTCTGATGCTCGCCTTCAAGATTTCTCGAGGGCTGCACCGTTCCTGTGGAACTCGCTTCCCTCCTCTGTTAGATGCTCACCCAGTCTCCACTCCTTCAAAAAATCATTAAAAACCCACTTCTTCATAAAAGCGTATCAATTAAACTGTTAATAGCTCCCAACTGATTCCTCTTCTGCAACTGTCACTAGTCTAATACTATCCTTACCTTTTTGTGTCATTTTACCCCACTCCCTCTAGCATGTAAGCTCATTGAGCAGGGCCCTCAACCCCTCTGTTCCTGTGTGTCCAACTTGTCTGGTTACAACTACATGTCTGTTCATCCACCCATTGTAAAGCGCTGCGGAATTTGACGGCGCTCTATAAATATCATCATCATCATAATAATAATAATATTATACATGATAATAAAATATGTCTCATAGGGAGCTATTTGATGATTATGACATATTGGAATTGATGACGGAATATTCTGATTTTATTGTGGTAAGTCAGGTCAACGATAACTAATATAAAAATCATAATTATTTCTGCTCTGATATAGCTGTTAAAGTTATGATTATAAGCTTATAATGTGACAATTCCTATGATAATTCCTATTAGAGAACAGAAACAAGAGCTTCTTTAATGTCATTAGAATTCAATTCGCTGTACAATAAATAACATCTTAAACTCATAATGAGACTTTAGAAACATACCCTAGGATGTCATCAACCACACACCACAGTACATTTAGCAGTTGATGGAGTGGAATTGTTTTCTGTTTGTATAATTTTCATCACACTAGGCACAGGGCATGACTGCCCTCCTGTATAGTGCATAATTTAGCCTGTCTTACTATCCTTAATAATGTTTTTATCTACCAAGAAGCTGGACTCAAATACATTCGTATGAAAAATAATTTCATTTTTGTCTGAACTGGATTTCATCTGTTTGTTCATTCATTTTTGGCCGAAATTCGGCCATTATTTTTGTTCTATTAATTAACCCCTTTAGGACCAAACTTCTGGAATAAAAGGGAATCATGACATGTCACACATGTCGTGTCCTTAAGGGGTTAAATTCCGATCTTTTCAGCACCCGCATCCTGCAACCATTTATTAAATAACTTCCTAAATTGGTACTCTTATTGGATTGCCATATTTAATGGTGCCAAATTAAGGAGCTGTTTAGTAGATACAGTTGTGCTCAAAAGTTTGGATACCCTGAGAGAAATTGTGGCATTTTGGAATTCATTTTGAAAACATGCAAAAAAAAAAAAAAAATTTATTGAAGGATATTGATCATATGAAGCCATTTATTATGACATAATTGTTTTGGCTCATTTTAAAATCATAATGATAACAGAAATCACCCAAATGGACCTGATCAAAAGTTTACATATCCTTGATTGTTTGGCCCTGTTACAAACACACAAGGTGACACACACATGTTAAAATGGCAATTAAAGGTTAATTTCCCACACCAAGGTTAATTGCAAGTAGTGTCTGTGTATAAATAGTCAATGAGTTTGTTAGCTCTCACGTGGATACACGTGGATACACTAAGCAGGCTGGATACTGAGCCATGGGGAGCATAAAAGAACTGTCAAAAGACCTGTGTAACAAGGTAATAGAACTTTTAAAGATGGAAAAGGATATAAAAAGATATCCAAAGCTGTCACTTATTAAAATGTGGAAAATTAAGGTATCTATTGATACCAAGCCAAAGTCAGGTAGATCAAGAAATACTTTAACCACAACTGCCAGAAATTATTTTCCAGATTATAAAGAATGAGGATACAATATGCCGATACTTATACAAAAATTAGCTGCATGGTCGAGTTGCCAGAAATAAGCCTTTACTGTGCCAATGCACAAAAAAGTCAGTAACAATATGCCCCACAACACCTTGACACACCTCACAGCTTCTGGCACACTGTAATTTGGAGAGACCAACATTTAGCTTTTTGGTCACAACCATAAGCGCTATGTTTATAGAGGGGTCATCAAAGTCAACAGTGAAAAAAATACCATCCCCACTGTGAAGCATGGTGGTGGCTCACTGACGTTTTGGGGTTGTGTGAGCTCTAATGGTACGGGGAATTTTGTGAAAATTGATGGCAAAATGAATGCAGCATGTTATCTTAGGATGCTCTTAGACTTTCCAGCATGACAATGACCCTAAGCACAAGGTCAAGTTGACCCTCCAGTGGTTACAGCAGAAAAAGATGAATGTTATTGAGTGGCCATCACAGTCTCCTGACCTTAATAACATCTAGCTACTCTGGGGAGATCTCAAATGTGCGGGTCATGCAAGATGACCAAAGAGTTTGCATGACCTGGAGGCATTTAGCCAAGACTAATGGGCAGTTATACCACCTGCAAGAATTACGTGCCTCATAGACAGCTATTACAAAAGACTACACACGGTCATTGATGCTAAAGGGGCAATACACAATATTAAGAACTAAGGGTATGCAGACTTTTGAACAGGGGCCATTTAATTTTTTTTTCTATGTTGTCATGTTTTGTTTTATGATTGTGCCCTTCTGTTATGAACTACAGTTGAACATGAATCCCATAAGAAATAAAATAAATGTGTTCTGCTCACTTATGTTTTCTTAAAAAATAGTACAGATATTACCAATTCTCCAAGGGTATGCGATTTTTGGGCACAACTGTAGCTTCTCTTTGGTACTCTTATTGTAATCTCACATAAGGATTAGGGAGCTATCTTCTAAAACACTGAAGGACCAAAATTATGAAAAGCCCTTCATTTTTCTTTTTATTTTGGTCTTTGGGACAACTTTTCTAATACTAGGGGCATGTCTACAAAACCACCGAGTGACGTCTCGCTGTCATAAGAAAAGACTAGCAACTGGGCAGCTATTGCTAATCCAATAAAGGGTAAGCTGGTAAAGCTTCCCCATGCCCCAATGGTGGTGCAACTATTTAAATAATTAACTGTGGGGCCAAAGCTTCCCCCTTTACCCCCACCCATGCCTTGCGAGTGGGGCTATTTAACTAAATGTGGGGCCTGTTGTCCCACTATAAAAAATAATAACAGAGGAACACAGTGCCCTCACCCATTGGCATATGATGGGTGCTCTAAATGATAATGGGGTGTGGAACTATTGTATACTCCCAGCCCTCCTCATTGGTGACAAGTGGGGGGCCCTAAATAATAAATGGGGGGACCTATTGCACCACCAAGCATTGAGAGAGGGTGGGGGCCCTAAATAATGTGGGTGGACCTTTCACCCTAATAATAGTGAGGGGGCAATAAACGAAATACCTGTAATATAAAAAAAGTAATATGATTAGATGTATTCTTTTTTCTTTCATTTTCTTTTTCAAGCCCCAAAAAGGCCAAATAAAATTCCATAAAGTCATGTTGAATTATTAAATTAAAAAAAGGACCTTATTGCAAAAAAAACAAAAAACGCGCTGATGAAAAAAATCCAGTCAAATAAATTAGTCCATCTTTATCTTATGAGGGCTCGTTGCAGACTGAGCTTGCAAGACAGGGATAGCCTTATAAAGCTTTCCCACATCATGCAATTTGATTGAGAGCTTAAGCCAGCCAATCAGAGTGCTCGGACAGGTTAATCTTGAGGCTTACCTTCTATTTTTAAATATTATGTTGTTTACGCTCTTATTTTCTCACATTGATTTCTGTATTTCTATCCTCATTGGTCTTTCCAGAAACCATGGCTGCCTCTCTACACTCTATAATAAATGCTGCCAGGCTTATTTTTATCGCCAAGCACTCCTTTCTCATCTCATCTTTGTCAATCATTACTACACTTGTGCATGGCAAACATTTTAGAAGTTTTTGGATCAGAATATTTTGTGCTAGAAACAATTCACTTAGGGGTGAAAAATGTTTCGACCTCAAAATGCCAGGAAGCGTGAAAATAAAGGAGAGAAAAATACTCAACAGCACTCAAAGTGTAAGTTAGTGGTTCAAAGTTGTTGTTCAGTGGCACAGGCTACTAGTAATAGGCACATCAAATGGCTTCCGAACCCCAAACCAACTGAATTTACTCTCCTATCGCACTTCGCAGACGATTCATTTTTGGACAAATTGCAGTTCAGACAGAAACTAATCACCAAGTCTAATCATTACATTGCTTCATGTGCCCTAATTCTTACCAACAAAGCTCTCAACAACTCTAACCACTCTACATTTTTTCATTAATTCATAGGTATACCCTCTCTCAATACTGCTAACTCCTGCTTTTGTCAGGCAGCTCCATTCCTACAAAAAAGTCAGCCTCTATTCTTCAATCTATTCTTCAATAAGAAGTTTCTTAAAACACATCTCCTCCTGGCCTCCTGGGCTAACAGCCACTTCTCAAACCTATCTACTACTCTCTTATGAGTCCACACTCCCATTCACTGTCATCTTTCACCTCTGCCACTGTCCTATCCAGCTTGTCTCATTAGTTGTTAAATTTCCCTCTCTATATGAAAGTGCTATATAAATGCCAGCAAAAAAAAAAAAATAACCTTCATTAAATGGACCTCATATCATCAAAACATTCAGAAGAGGCTGAACCTCATATGATAAAAAATTCAGAATAGGTTGAACACAAGACATAGCCTGCAAAATGGAAGCTGCTTGTTAAAAAGTTACAAGATCAAAATCTATACTGGACTAGATACCAGGTGAAGAATTTACTCACAAGGATCAATGATAGTCTATGTCTCCATTCTATTCTTTAAAGACCAAAACTGATTGTATTAATTTCTGTTGGCTTGTGCAAAGCTACTGATGCGAAAGGAATAGAATTTTCAGTTTTGGCATAGGGTATTTAGTGACAAGACTGTTTTAAAGACATAGTGCAGCATTTGGTTGTTATGTCATTATATTTATTGTATTATACACAGGGAATCATTGCAGCAGGCTACTCTGCACCAAAGCACAGCCTATGCAAATAGACTCTAAATTAGTTTGTATTGCTTTAACAATGGGCCAAAAATTGGAAAACCCCATTAGAAATTGTTTGGAGTTGGCTAAATCACATAGGTCTCTATACACAACCTATCTGTGTGGCTAGAAATAGGTATATAATCTCTGCTTTTGCTATACTTATAGTAGGGACCGAGCTGTGAGTGACCCTTATTTAGAATTAAACTGATCGGAAACAATTTAACACCGAATGGAAGGACAGTGCCAGAGGATTTCAGGCACTATAATCAATTTCTTAAGATTAAATAGTTATAGTGCCTACAGTGTCTCTTTAAATCTAAATCTGGTGTCTAGTGTAACTCTGCAGGTGTGTAGGCTGTGTGCTAAAATGATGTACCTCATCCACAATGACCAGATGGGTGTTGTGAAGTGCAGACAGGGTTCATATAATATCCATAAATTGCATAATCCTTGGCAATCAACTATCAAATACTCAGTATTACTCAGTAATACTCACCCTAAATACTTAGGGTGATTTTAATATTAGATGCTGAAAAGTCTCCATTGAGGCTTCCTGAAGGCAATCATTGATACATTACTTTCCTATCATAATCCAGTTGCCTACCTATCAAACAGTGGATTTCCTCTGAAATACCAATATTAAACAAAACCACTGTGGTTTGGCAAAGAGTTATAGGGAGGTACTTATACTTGCTTAGATCTAGCCCTGCAAAAAAGATAAATATATCACCGAGTATGATGCATTTGGAGAGCCTATTCTACCTTTTTTCACCAAAACCTACAAAAGTACCTACTATATTTTTGTAGTTTTATATGGGTAGTTAGCCTGTAAATATTGCAGACCTGCCTAGTATGGACCAGCAAATCTACCAATTATGGCCTCAATTTAATATTGTTGGGTAAGATTTCCAAATGATTTAATATTTTTGGATAAACTTTTTAAATTATTTTTCAACATATTAAAATATCAATACATATATCATCTGTACAGTATCTCACAAAAGTAAGTACACTTCTCACATTTTTGCAAATTTTTAATTATATCTTTTAATGTGACAACACTGAAGAAATGACACTCTGCTACAATTTAAAGTAGTAAGTGTACAGCCTGTATAACAGTTTAAATGTGCTGTCCCCTCAAAAACACTCAACACAAAGCCAACACACCCCTAATTGGAAATGTCAAAATTGGGTCCAAAGTGTCAATATTTTGTGTGGCCACCATTATTTTCCTGCATTGCCTTAACCCTCATGGGCATGGAGTTCACCAGAGCTTCACAGGTTGCCACTGGAGTCCTTTTCCACTCCTCCATGCGGACTTTACGGAGCTGGTGGATGTTAGAGACCTTGCGCTCCCCCACCTTCTGTTTGAGGATGCTTCATAGATGCTCAATGGGGTTTAGGTCTGAAGACCTGCTTGGCCAGTCCATCACCTTTACCTTCAGGTTCTTTAGCAAGGCAGTGGTAGTCTTGAGGTGTGTTTGGGGTCTTGCCAACAGTGCTGCCGCTCATTTTTAGGGTCTTGGCAATCTTCTTATAGCCTAGGCCATTATTTTTTTTCAGATCCTCAGAGAGTTCTTTGCCATGAGGTGCCATGTTGAACTTCCAGTGACCAGTATGAGAGAGTGTGAGAGTGATAACACCAAATTTAACACACCCGCGCCCCATTTACACCTGAGACCTTGTAACACTAACGAGTCACATGACACCGGGGAGGGAAAATGGCTAATTGGGCCCTTTTTAGATATTTCCACTAAGGGGTGTACTCACTTTTGTTGCCAATGGTTTAGACATCAATGTCTTTGTGTTGAGTTATTTTGAGGGGACAGCAAATTTACACTGTTATACAGACAGTACACTTACTACTTTACATTGCAGCAGCATGTCATTTCTTCAGTGTTCACATGAAAATATACAATACAATATTTACAAAAAATGTGAGGGGTGTATGTATTGATATTTTAATATTTTAATATGACAAAACCAAAAGACTTGTCATAATATTAAATCATGTAAAAAATGTATCTAGAAATATTAAATCATTTTGAAAACATATCTAACTTTAAATTGTGGCCTATTTTGGTACTGTCTATGGAATGGACAAATTACCCATTAATGAAATTGTTTCCTAATTTACAGGTATTTTTTTAATGCTAAGAGTGGGCAAGTCTTTGGTTGTCGATAAATATACCCAAATGGTCTTTATTACTACATATCAGGCTATGGATACATTATGTACCATTTTCTGATTACAGTGGATTATGACAATTTTATGTCTATTGACTGTTGCATTATACATGTTATGTTGCATTATCTCTATGCTTTTATTTTACCTCTCCAAATCTCCTTTACCTACTGTAACCCTAATTTGAAATATAAATAAATAAAATACAAATCTTTATTTTAAAAGTTTAAATGTCATCACACATTTTATTGCTGTTTTATTACTGGTTTATAGTGAAATAAAGCCAATTATTTAATCGGATGGTAACTGGTATCATGGTAACTATGATTTAGATATATTCTGCATAAGAAGTTTCCTCAATGTTTGTTAATCATTGATATTTGGGATGGCAACTGTGACCTATAGCAATATAACCAATTACATGGGCGAAGTTGATACTGATGAATATTTGTAATAGAAAGTGCATTAAAGAATCAAACGTTATGTGAGTGAAAAACAGTAATTTGACAACTGATGTAGTTGTGAATGATCTATGTCTTGACACTTGAGTCCCAGGTCTAGATTACCTGTCACATCAGAGTAAAGTTGTAGCAGCCAGACATCTCTCAGTATTTTCTTGTTAAAGTAGATGGTAAGAAAGAGCAGAGTTTTTATGATATGACAAAATTTGCAATTATGCATTAATTTTCTAATTGTACACTGTCTCAGGAACAAAACTTCAGCCATACATGTTGTCTATGTGCCTTGACACATTTTACAGGTACTTCTGCAATCCTCACTAAGATCATACAGATTTGCATCATTTATATTTGTGCAAGCCATTTGAAAAGAGGAATAAAGTTTAACAGACACCAGATAATACATAGAGACACATTACGGTATATACTCAAGTATAAGTATAAGACGAGACCCCTAAGTTTACCCCAAAAAACTGGGAAAACTTATTGACTCGAGTATAAGACTAGGGTGGGAAATGCAGCAGCTACTGGTAAATTTCTAAATAAAATATATCCCCCCAAAATCATATTAATTGAATATTTATTTACAGTGTGTGTATATAATGAATGCAGTGTGTGTGTGTGTTTGTATAAATGCGGTGTGTGTGTGTGTGTGTGTATGAGTGCAGTGTGTGTGTGTGTGAATGCAGTGTGTGTGTGTGTTTGTATAAATGCGGTGTGTGTGTGTGTGTGTGTATGAGTGCAGTGTGTGTGTGTATGAATGCAGTGTGTGTGTATGAATGCACTGTGCGTAGTGTGTGTGTATATAATGCAGTGTGTGTATGAATGCAGTGTGTGTAGTGTGTGTATGAATGCAGTGTGTATGTGTATGAATGCAGTGTGTGTGTGTATGAATGCAGTGTGGGTGTGTATGAATGCAGTGTGGGTGTGTATGTGTGTGATGCAGAGTGTGTTTGTGTGTCTGATGCAGAGCCTTGGTGGGGGGTGGGCATTTTAATTATTTTTGAAAAAATTATTATTATTATTAAAATATAATTTTTGTATATATATTTTATTTCTATATTATTATTATTTTTACTATTATTATTATTATTATTATTATATAATTATTTTAAATTAATATTATTATTTAATTAAATTTTTATTTATATTTTATTCGTCCCCCCTCCCTGCTTGTTAGCTGGCCAGGGAGAGGGGCTCTTATTCCCTGGTGGTCCAGTGGATGGGCTGTAGGAGGGGGGCTGGCAGGAAGCTGTAACTTACCTTCACAGCAGCACCTGTCAGCTCCCTTCTCTCTCCTCCGGTCAGCTCCCTCTGTAAGTCTTGCGGCCACGAGGAGCGTTGCCACGGTAACCCGTGGCAACGCTCTGGCCGCGCGGCTCTCGCGAGATTTCCGAGGGAGCTGACTGGAGGAGAGAGAAGGGAGCTGACAGGGGGTGCTGTGAAGGTAAGTTACAGCTTCCTGCCAGCCCCCAACAGGACCGCCGGGCCATAATACAGACACTCACTCGAGTATAAGACGAGTGGGGGGTTTTCTGCACAAAAAATGTGCTGAAAAACTCATCTTATACTCGAGTATATACGGTAATAGCTCTTTGTAACTATTGTATTTTTTTTCTAACAAAGGCTGGCATGCACCAGTCGATTTTTTTGAAATCACAAATACAATGTAAGTTGGTTTTAGTAGCTTTAGTAGGTTAACAATACATGAGAATTACCACCAATTTTACTATTATGTGACATATACTAAAACAGCCTAACACACTGTAAACACATCTACCATCCACTGAGATTTAATCCAAAAGAAAAGTATGAGAAAAAAAAATACCAAAAAAAATCATCCTCAACTGTGGCATAGCTACAGTGAGGTAAAAAAGTATTTGATCCCCTGCTGATTTTGAACGTTTGCCCACTGACAAAGAAACGGTCAGTCTATAATTTTAATGTTAGGTGTATTTTAACAGTGAGAGACAGAATAAAAATAAAAATAAAAAAAAATCCAGAAAAACGCATGTCAGAAAAGTTAAAAATAACTTGAAAAGCACCAATGAGTTTACTCGTTTAGAATCAATGTATTTGGTCTTTTTGGACACCTCTGTATATACTTATATGGCGAAAGGGTGTCCATAGCTACGGAATATACATCCATTCAGTACTTTCGGCATTAAGCTCCGCCCACTGACATATGATTGGTTTGTTAATAGACAATTGACAGAGCGCATCTTCCAATCCGATCGGAGGGGGGCATGAAATAGAAACGCCGCCTACTCTCGATCGGATTGGCTTCTCACTTCAACACATGCTGTATAAAGATACGATCAGGTCAGTCTCCTCAATGATAGCCTTTGAGAAAGGCGCTCGTTTATGCGCCGAAATGCGTTAGGCTGATTATTATGATTTTTTAAAATCACTTCACCATTTATTTAAACACTTTTCGTTTTTTGGGGTGTTTAGTTATTTTTATGGGGAATCTTAGCCGTATAATCTAGCATAGGATGCAGCCTGCTTTATGATTTAACCAGCTATGTATAGGATTAGCAGTGGTTAGTTTTTTTTTTTATTTATGAATTTAACAGGATGATAGGGACTTGTTTCCTGTGAACTGCTGATTAGTACCTATTACTATCCATTCTGCTTATCCTGATGCTTTATTAAAATTGGGAATAAAGGTTTCATATGCCCTACTTATGCTACTACAGTGTATATATTTTTTCTTATAGCTTCAGAATGGACTATAGATTAGAGAGGTTTATCTAGAACATATTATAGCCCTTCTAGATATTTATTTAATGTGCCTTAGTTGCCATTTAATAGCTACTTACCTTTTTCTCTTTCTCCACATATTCTGGCTCTCCTTTCCTAGCAATTTGAGCTTTATTAGTTTTTCCTCATTTTGGGAATTTGGGTGTGTGCTTTTTTTTTTTTTTTTTTGTTTTTGTTTATGTTTATGATGTTTCAATAAACTTATGTTTTTTATCAGTAATAGCTTCCTCTGAATTATCCTACTTGTAGATCCTGGACATTTTGTCTCAGGTTCTCTTTCTTTTGTTTCTATTTTAAGTAGATACAAGGATATGTGACCTGTGCCATTAATCACAGAGCCCTCTCCAGATACCAACTATGGACGATTATGGGCTTCCCCTCGCCATTTCAGCAATGAATCAGAAGCCTCATGCACATATTTATACACGCTCATGACCACATCTGAATGGCATGCCTCCAGAGCGCCTTCTCAGTGCATGCAAACAAAGTCATAGTTGACGCAAAACTGGCAATTCACCGGCCTCGTGTTTTCTGTCGCTCCTCTATGACATGGTCCAATCCTAACAGAGCCATGAGTATTTAGAACCTGGCCTTTCTTGTCCCAAATCACCCTGTTGAGGTTCTTATTTAGCCCAATAATGTATTTGTGATAGTGTTGATCTCCTGTTACTGACCTTGACTTGATTACCTTTTATTCTATTCTTTGTTTACTGATATTTGACTTGTCTAACATTTACCCTAATTTCTCCAACCCTTAGCTTTGTCTCTGACCATTCATACATTAAGCCCGGCCACTCTAAGGTTCAGCTAAACAGATTATAGTATACTTTGTTGAAGATGATAGCCTGTGTTTTTAGGTTCCCTTACATATACAGTGACACTAAGTGCATGTCCCCCAAACAAGTGATAGTCCCAGGGACATTTTACAGTTTAACTTCAACTTCTTCTCAGGATGTTATGTACATAATGTTACTCTTTTCTCATCTAGGCTGAGGGCTGGAAGACACATTTAATTGGACACTGAAATTTGGGTTTACAGAAGCCTAGGAGAAATTCTGACAGAACATTCAACTGATATCAACATCTCCATTTCACGTACATTTTCTATTTTTCAGTTTCATGATGATGGTCACTTAATTTGCACTTTTATAAAAATGACACATAGAAATCTCCATTGTTTCTATGCCCTAACACGCTTTCTAAATACAAAAAAGAATTAATATGCAGGAACCACATTTCACAACTCCTGTTCCTACAGTGATTTATTTTAGCACTATGTATGGTCATTTTATGATCTCAAAGATGGTATGTAGACCTTTGTAAGAGCTCAACTATAAATGTGAATGGGACTGTCTGCAAAAGGATGGCACTCCCTCTAAAATTGGGAAGCAACTGATGAAGCCTCACATGCCACCTACTAGCCACGCAAGAAAAAGAGAGCTTTCATCTAAAGCAAACCAGGTAAGAGACCAAGAAACTCTGGATTTGATTCAGCAAAGTGCCCAGGAAAATGTATTTGTTAACATTTCAAATCCTAGGTTCTATAGTAATAGTACATAATTCTCTAAATACTATTTGTGTTAAAGGCCAGAAAGACACCTGTATAGCGAAGAAAACATCAAACATAAATGACACACATTATAACATGACAAATGTGAACTCTATAATCCATTGACAATAAAGATCAGATGGTAGTGGTTAATCAGCTCATATTATGTATTCGAGCAAGCCTCCTTCAGACATAAATCACTGTGAACTTTCATGTACCCATGCTGGAAATTAAATCCAGTTACACGGTCCATTACGAGATGCCATTCATAAAATGACGGCAACGAGGGAGTGCAAACCCAGAGCATCTTAAAAACAACTGTGCCCCAATTTAGAGATAATTGCAAGTTCAGAAAAAATACTTTAAATGAACAACAGAAGGCAGTACTTTTTTTAAATTATATGTGATGTTGTTTGATAATAACGATCACATAACCTTTCATAATAAAATAAATTAAATAAGTTTCTAAAAACCTATATTGAAAAAAATGTTTTTTTGTTGAACACAAAATAAATAAGCTGCAGGGTAGGTAAGTAGCCATAGCTTTTCATGGTACTACAGTCTAGAGGGTACTTGAAAAGGTAAATGATTGCCTTGGGCCTCAAAATCTCAAGTTCAAAGCTTCTTGTCTGGCTTAAAAATAAACTTACCACCTCAAACATATATAACTGAAACTGTTTTGATTCAAGGCATGCATCTGGCATTGCGAGACCCTGTGTATGAATAACTGCTTGTGTGTGTTTAGTGTCACGCCAAGGGTGCATAATTCATTGTTGCACAATAGAATATTAATATAATTTGTGTAGTGCATATATGAATTGACCACTTGGTAAGAATCAGATGACAGAAGGGGTAGTGTGAATTGCATAGGAATGTAAAAGGAAGCAGATGGTTTATCATATGCATTGATACTTTGATAAATCAAAAGCTCTGGAATAGAGAAATGGTAAAAAATTCATAGAGGCAATTATTATTTCTGTGGCAAGTACAAAAGAGGAGATCGAAGGAAAAGTTTCTATTTGGATTGATGTGGGACTGGGACACAAGGGGGTAGTCACTTATAGTTATTATAGGTACACCCAGGGCCGACGCGTCCATAAGGCGGCACAGGCGGCAGCACAGGCGGCAGCCTTAGGGCGCACGGGCTCTGGGGGCGCAATATTTCAGTGACCGGCAGGAGCCGGCCACCATCTGGACCCCTGGCGTGGCAGTGCTGTGATCAGGCGCGGTGAGGGAGCTCTAATCTCACCTCTCTGCTACCTCGCGCGCTGTCTGCTGATGCCGCGGGAGCCGGAATATGACGTCATATTCCGGCTCCCGCGGCATCAGCAGACAGCCCGCGAGGGAGCAGAGCGGTGAGATTAGAGCTCCCTCGCCGCGTCTGATCACAGCACTGCCGCACGCCGCACAGCAGCCCCACTGGACCCCAGCCCCCAGGGACCGATCCATCATCCACACCAGCTCTCCAGGTAGGGAGGCTGGGTGGAAAATGTGTATTTCTAAAATACTTAGTGAATGTATGTGATGTGTCTGTGTGTGAGTGTCTGTGTCTGTGAGTGACAGTGTGTGTCTGTGAGTGACAGCGTGTGTGTCTGTGAGTGACAGAGTGTGTGTCTGTGAGTGACAGAGTGTGCGTCTGTGAGTGACAGAGTGTGCGTCTGTGAGTGACAGTGTGTGTGTCTGTGAGTGACAGCGTGTGTGTCTGTGAGTGACTGAGTGTGTGTGTGTGAGTGAGTGCGTCTTGGTGTGTGTCTGTGAGTGATTGTATGAGTGTGTGTGCATGTGAGTGTATGAGTGTTTCTGTCAGTGTATGATGAGTGTGTGTGTCTGTCAAATCAGTGAGAGTATGTTTGTCATTGAGTCTGTGTGTGACTATCAGTGTGTCTGTCAATGAGTGTCAATCAGTGTGGGTCTGTCAGTGTCAATGAATGAGTGTGTGTCAGATCAATGTGTCTGTGTCTGTCAGTGACGTCTGTGTGTTTGTCATGGAGTGTGTGACTGTCAGTGTGTACAGAGTGTAGCGGAGCGGAGCGCAGTACAGGAGCTTCTGTTTCCTGTACCAGGCCAGACTGACAGGAGGTGCTCACAGAGAGAGCACTCCTTGTCAGTCCGGCCGGGTACAGAAAACTGAAGCTCCTTTAGGGGATCTGCTCCACTCGGCAATGCAACAGTAGAGGTTGGAGGCACACCAGGAAGGGCAGTGTGACCACTAAAGGGGTGTGGGGTGCACCAAGGGACAGGGAGGGAATGGGAGAGAAACACCAAGAGACAGGGAAAAGAGGGGGGAGGGGAGAAGAACACTAAGGGACAGGGATGGAAGGGACCACTAATGGTCGGGGAGGCGAGAGGGGCTGGTTAAGAGGCACATAGGTGAAGAAGTTTTTTTTGGTGGGAGGAGGGGGCGGAAAAATGCATCTTCGCCTATGTACCTAAAAATCCAAGCACCGGCCCTGGGTACGCCTTATCTCCACCTCTGGGCGAGGCTTGCTGTCCACAGGGTATATCTCTTTCTTGCCAGAGACCCCCTGAGAAAAGCTGAGTAAGTGATTAGCACTTTTGTTATTTTATCCCTTTTGTTTTTATCTGTTAGTGTAACTAATTTGATTGTCATCTATATTTTTGCATGCACTGTGACTATTTTTTGCTCATAATAAATATTCCTTTATTAAGTTCTGCCTTTGTCTGGTAAAGAATCACATTACCTGAAGAGACCAATTAGTATTTTGCAATTACATAGATATTGTGCTAAGTTACATTTGGTGGGTTTTTATTATTAAATTACCTGGGGGACCAAGGCACCCCATTTATAAATTGTCTTGGTGGTGGCAGCGTTAAAATAGTAATAGTTACATTATTATGCTTAAGTGTGGGTGGTGTTAAGGGGGATTTTATCATTATTTTCAGTCTAGTGCAGACAAATAGTTAACTTTAACACTTTCACCACCACAACTATGTCACGCACACTCTTGAAGTAGGGTGCGTTTGTGACATTTAGTGCATGTCTTTTTATGGAATTTAAGAGCGCTGGATGTCTATCTGTTGTTGCATTTGTGTATAGTGTCAGTGTATGTGTATGACTGCTGGGCTGTTTGTGTATATAGTGTGTATGTGAATGCAGATTTTCACTCCATTGAGTAAATGAGTTTGAATGTAAAGTTATACATATATATATATATATATATATATATAAACAAATAGAAAGGAGTGCACTCGAGAGGGCTTCTTTGAAAAAATCAATGTAGTTTATTTTGCAAACGTGCAAACATTCAGAAACGATCAAGTCGACGTTTCAGTCCACGAAGGACTTTTATCAAGACAGTGAATAGCGGGAAAAATAGTGATTTAAATACGGTAGAGCAGAGTTTTGATTGGAGAGTGAACTATACGAAAAAGAGGTTGTGACGTAATCAGTGCTATGTCAGAGGTCAGAAAACGTTATCTCAAAGTAGAGAGATTAACCCTGTGGAGTGTGAATAGTGAATGGAAAGTAAACAAATGGATTGCCGAGATGTGGAAATTCCCATACTCGAACATCCTTGAAATACAAGGAAGATCTATAGAAAAAGGAGGATAAGGGTGCCGCCCCAACATACAGATCTTATAAGAGATCTAAAAAGAAATATATATAAATCAACATAGTAGATATCAGTAAGGGTAGCAGACCAATCCCATAAAGGGAATTCAAGGACCTAGAGAAATGCAGTCATCAATATCGAGTAACATATACGCAGTATACAACAGACTTGAGTTACATAGTCTGTAAACACTAAAAAGAAAGAAACAAAAAAGTAAGAAACAAAAAAGTTACTATGTCATCCTGCTAAGGCTATTTGAACCAGCAACAATTTGAACACAACATTATCTTTTCAAAATAAAACAATTCAACGGATTGATCTCATTTAGTCCCCCTGGAGACAGAGTCCCCAGTGTAAAAATCCAAAAAGCTTCTCTCTGGAGAAGCAATGTGTCTCTATCACCCCCCCTCACCGGGGTCGGAACATGTTCAATGCCCATAAATTTCAGGGTTGGTAGTGAATGTCCCATCTCGAGAAAATGTTTGGCTATAGGAGTAGATGCAATGCCACTGGAGAGTGCTATTCTGATAGTTGACCTGTGTCCTCTCATTCGTTCCCTTAAGTCATTAGACGTTTTCCCAATGTACATAAGGCCACAGGGGCATGTGATCCGATAAACGACATGTGTTGTAGTACAGGTAATCCGTTGTCGTATCTTATATTCTTTGCCAGAATGGGGGTGAAAAAAAGATTTTCCGGGTGTCATATTGTTGCAAGCTGTACATTTTAAGCAGCGAAAGCAGCCAGGATTCTGTTGTGTATATTGACCCGGGGTTTGTATATCTGTATGGACCAAGTAGTCCCTTAAATTCTTATTTCTCCTATAGCTTATCATAGGACTTTGCTGGAATATCACAGGTAATGTTTTGTCTTTTCTGAGTACTTCCCAATTATTCCGTAGCTTTTCAGATATATCCCTAGACTGTGAGTGATAAGTTTGGGGAAAGGTTAGTGTTGTCTGTATGTTCTTTTCAGTGGGTCCATCTGTATATATTTGTAATGCCTTAGAGTATGCCTTTTCCAATATAAATCTTGAGTATCCTCTTTGGGTGAATTTTTCAAACATCTCTTGTACCTGTGAAGCAGCCTTAATGGAGTCCGAATTATTCCTCAGTACCCTGATGAATTGGGATACTGGGAGAGATTTGATAAGGTTGGGAGGATGATGACTGGTGGCATGTAGTAACGTGTTACGATCAGTCTTCTTCGTAAACAGAGTGTAGCCCAGTTTATTGTTTTCAATGTAAATCCGAAGATCCAAAAAGTCCATCTGTTTGTTGTCAATTTGATATGTTAGTTTAACAGGTGAGTCAAGCTGATTGAGTGACTGTAACATATCAAGTAATGTTTGTTCTTCCCCAGACCAGATAATGAAGATGTCGTCGATATATCTGAAATACTTCAAAATATATTGGCCGTATTCTTGTAGGATGTATCGCTGTTCATAGATATGCATATATGCATTCGCATACATAGGTGCCATAGGGGCACCCATAGAGGTCCCCGAGATTTGAATGTAGAATGACTTCTCAAATCTGAAATAGTTTAGTGTGAGACATAGTTCCAGTAGTTCAAGGATATATTCAATTGGAGGCTCAATTTTCTCTTGATGTTGTGATAGTACTTGTTGCATGGCAAATATTCCCTCTTCATGGGGAATGATGGTATATAGACTACTTACATCAATAGCCGCCAAAAAGACCCCTTGTGGAGGGAGTTCAATGGATCTCAAAGTAGTTATAACCTGTGCAGAGTCCTTCACATAAGTCGGTAATGACATTATCGGTTTCTTGAATTTGGTGTCTAACCATTTTCCAATGGGTTCCAAAAGGCCGCCAATTGCAGACACAATTGGTCGGCCTGGTGGGTGCTTCAAGTTTTTATGGACCTTCGGCAGTGTATAAATAATCGGGCACCTCGGGTGGGTTTCAAATAAGTACTCAAACTCAGCAGTAGTGAGGAAGCCTGATTCCAAGCCCCTCTGTAGTGTCTGTTGAATGGTCTTACTGAATTCATTCACTGGGTCTACAAGAGTATACTCATAGACCCTCGTATCCGATAATTGTTTGAGGATTTCTGCCCTATAATCTTTTTTATTGTAGAATGACTAGTGCACCACCCTTGTCCGCTGGCCGTATAATAATTGACATGTCATTAGCCAAACTTTGTAGAGCCTCTCTTTCGCTTTTGGAAATGTTGGATCTGGACTGTCTTTTATTCATCAGTGCTTCTGTTGTATCAGTCTTAAGCATTTGAGAGAAAGTTTTAAGTGTGGTATTAGAGGTAATGGGGTTAAATGAGCTTCGCAACTTGAATCGTTCAATTTCCACCTCTTCGGTTTGTTGTTGCCGATTAGAATTTTTGAAGTAGTCTACTAAACGGAGTTTTCTATTGAACTTAAATTGATCGATTTCCCATTGGAATTTGTGAATTCTGGATGTAGGGACAAAAGAAAGACCTTTCTTCAGTAGCATAATTTCTGTATCAGTGAGAGCTCTGGCCGATAAATTGATAATGGGATCTTCTAACGTCTCCGTGGTGGTCGTCCTCTGTGTCCAGTGCCTCTTCCCTTTCTGCCCCCTCCGAGTGTAGTGTTGATGTTTGGAGGGTGCTCTATGCCGGAGTGACCCCCACCGACCGATTCTCTCACCAGACCAAGACCTGGTTCTAAAAAAGATGAATCACTCTGTTCAGAGTTTTTGGAGTAAGCTCTCTCCCTCTGTAAGCTCCTCTGTTCAGAGTCAGACGCCGATTCGCCTGAGGTAAAATCAATCGTAGACGCAATTGGTTTTCTGATGAGGGGCTAATAGGTTCTGTATACAGGTCTGCTGTTATCTCCAGATAGCCATCTGTATACTCTGTGTTCAGAATAGTCTGCCTGAACTTTTGCGAGTTTTTCTCTCTTGAACCTAACCAAATCGTTTTTATAACGTTTCAAATCTTCAGTTAATTTCTGAATCAACAAGTCACAATTAGGTGCCGCTATTGTAGTAGAGTGTGATACTTCATAATCAGATATTTTAAATTTAGTAATTTTTAATTCTCGACCTACCTCCTCAATCACAACCAACATTAAATCTAAGGAACATTTATTTAATATGCCAATCCACTTACGACATACCTCTGGGTTGTTTCTTCCAATGGTAGGGACATTCTTAATCCGAAAGCCTCTGGGTATTTTTTTCATACGATAATAGTCTGAAAGGTAAGTGGCGTGTAGTTCGAGATCTATTTGTCTTTGTTTCAGCTTTTGTAATTTTTTTACAATGTCCCGTGGTTCAGATGAGACAGGTAGGTCCGAGTCCGATTGGGGCCAAAGTATGGCTGCTGCTTCTGCTTCAGAAAATTGCAACACCTCAGCATGATCTGCAAACGCTCCTGCTCTGGTCAAGAATCCCTCCATCAAAGAAAATCCTTGTAAAAAACGTAACTCTCCTGGGTCTGGTGCGTGTATACTGCGTATATGTTACTCAATATTGATGACTGCATTTCTCTAGGTCCTTGAATTCCCTTTATGGGATTGGTCTGCTACCCTTACTGATATCTACTATGTTGGTTTATATATATTTCTTTTTAGATCTCTTATAAGATCTGTATGTTGGGGCGGCACCCTTATCCTCCTTTTTCTATAGATCTTCCTTGTATTTCAAGGATGTTCGAGTATGGGAATTTCCACATCTCGGCAATCCATTTGTTTACTTTCCATTCACTATTCACACTCCACAGGGTTAATCTCTCTACTTTGAGATAACGTTTTCTGACCTCTGACATAGCACTGATTACGTCACAACCTCTTTTTGTATAGTTCACTCTCCAATCAAAACTCTGCTCTACCGTATTTAAATCACTATTTTTCCCGCTATTCACTGTCTTGATAAAAGTCCTTCGTGGACTGAAACGTCGACTTGATCGTTTCTGAATGTTTGCACGTTTGCAAAATAAACTACATTGATTTTTTCAAAGAAGCCCTCTCGAGTGCACTCCTTTCTATTTGTTTACATTTAACGGCTGAGGCAGCACCGAGGCAAGTACAAGACCGGAAAATTGAGTGCGGGACATCCGATATTCTATTACCCAAGAGAGCTCTTATAGCCAGGGCTCATTCCACGCACCAGACCCAGGAGAGTTACGTTTTTTACAAGGATTTTCTTTGATGGAGGAATTCTTGACCAGAGCAGGAGCGTTTGCAGATCATGCTGAGGTGTTGCAATTTTCTGAAGCAGAAGCAGCAGCCATACTTTGGCCCCAATCGGACTCGGACCTACCTGTCTCATCTGAACCACGGGACATTGTAAGAAAATTACAAAAGCTGAAACAAAGACAAATAGATCTCGAACTACACGCCACTTACCTTTCAGACTATTATCGTATGAAAAAAATACCCAGAGGCTTTCGGATTAAGAATGTCCCTACCATTGGAAGAAACAACCCAGAGGTATGTCGTAAGTGGATTGGCATATTAAATAAATGTTCCTTAGATTTAATGTTGGTTGTGATTGAGGAGGTAGGTCGAGAATTAAAAATTACTAAATTTAAAATATCTGATTATGAAGTATCACACTCTACTACAATAGCGGCACCTAATTGTGACTTGTTGATTCAGAAATTAACTGAAGATTTGAAACGTTATAAAAACGATTTGGTTAGGTTCAAGAGAGAAAAACTCGCAAAAGTTCAGGCAGACTATTCTGAACACAGCGTATACAGATGGCTATCTGGAGATAACAGCAGACCTGTATACAGAACCTATTAGCCCCGCATCAGAAAACCAATTGCGTCTACGATTGATTTTACCTCAGGCGAATCGGCGTCTGACTCTGAACAGAGGAGCTTACAGAGGGAGAGAGCTTACTCCAAAAACTCTGAACAGAGTGATTCATCTTTTTTAGAACCAGGTCTTGGTCTGGTGAGAGAATCGGTCGGTGGGGGTCACTCCGGCATAGAGCACCCTCCAAACATCAACACTACACTCAGAGGGGGCAGAAAGGGAAGAGGCACTGGACACAGAGGACGACCACCACGGAGACGTTAGAAGATCCCATTATCAATTTATCGGCCAGAGCTCTCACTGATACAGAAATTATGCTACTGAAGAAAGGTCTTTCTTTTGTCCCTACATCCAGAATTCACAAATTCCAATGGGAAATCGATCAATTTAAGTTCAATAGAAAACTCCGTTTAGTAGACTACTTCAAAAATTCTAATCGGCAACAACAAACCGAAGAGGTGGAAATTGAACGATTCAAGTTGCGAAGCTCATTTGACCCCATTACCTCTAATACCACACTTAAAACTTTCTCTCAAATGCTTAAGACTGATACAACAGAAGCACTGATGAATAAAAGACAGTCCAGATCCAACATTTCCAAAAGCGAAAGAGAGGCTCTACAAAGTTTGGCTAATGACATGTCAATTATTATACGGCCAGCGGACAAGGGTGGTGCACTAGTCATTCTACAATATGAAGATTATAGGGCAGAAATCCTCAAACAATTATCGGATACGAGGGTCTATGAGTATACTCTTGTAGACCCAGTGAATGAATTCAGTAAGACCATTCAACAGACACTACAGAGGGGCTTGGAATCAGGCTTCCTCACTACTGCTGAGTTTGAGTACTTATTTGAAACCCACCCGAGGTGCCCGATTATTTATACACTGCCGAAGGTCCATAAAAACTTGAAGCACCCACCAGGCCGACCAATTGTGTCTGCAATTGGCGGCCTTTTGGAACCCATTGGAAAATGGTTAGACACCAAATTCAAGAAACCGATAATGTCATTACCGACTTATGTGAAGGACTCTGCACAGGTTATAACTACTTTGAGATCCATTGAACTCCCTCCACAAGGGGTCTTTTTGGCGGCTATTGATGTAAGTAGTCTATATACCATCATTCCCCATGAAGAGGGAATATTTGCCATGCAACAAGTACTATCACAACATCAAGAGAAAATTGAGCCTCCAATTGAATATATCCTTGAACTACTGGAACTATGTCTCACACTAAACTATTTCAGATTTGAGAAGTCATTCTACATTCAAATCTCGGGGACCTCTATGGGTGCCCCTATGGCACCTATGTATGCGAATGCATATATGCATATCTATGAACAGCGATACATCCTACAAGAATACGGCCAATATATTTTGAAGTATTTCAGATATATCGACGACATCTTCATTATCTGGTCTGGGGAAGAACAAACATTACTTGATATGTTACAGTCACTCAATCAGCTTGACTCACCTGTTAAACTAACATATCAAATTGACAACAAACAGATGGACTTTTTGGATCTTCGGATTGACATTGAAAAAAATAAACTGGGCTACACTCTGTTTACGAAGAAGACTGATCGTAACACGTTACTACATGCCACCAGTCATCATCCTCCCAACCTTATCAAATCTCTCCCAGTATCCCAATTCATCAGGGTACTGAGGAATAATTCGGACTCCATTAAGGCTGCTTCACAGGTACAAGAGATGTTTGAAAAATTCACCCAAAGAGGATACTCAAGATTTATATTGGAAAAGGCATACTCTAAGGCATTACAAATATATACAGATGGACCCACGGAAAAGAACATACAGACAAGACTAACCTTTCCCCAAACTTATCACTCACAGTCTAGGGATATATCTGAAAAGCTACGGAATAATTGGGAAGTACTCAGAAAAGACAAAACATTACCTGTGATATTCCAGCAAAGTCCTATGATAAGCTATAGGAGAAATAAGAATTTAAGGGACTACTTGGTCCATACAGATATACAAACCCCGGGTCAATATACACAACAGAATCCTGGCTGCTTTCGCTGCTTAAAATGTACAGCTTGCAACAATATGACACCCGGAAAATCTTTTTTTCACCCCCATTCTGGCAAAGAATATAAGATACGACAACAGATTACCTGTACTACAACACATGTCGTTTATCGGATCACATGCCCCTGTGGCCTTATGTACATTGGGAAAACGTCTAATGACTTAAGGGAACGAATGAGAGGACACAGGTCAACTATCAGAATAGCACTCTCCAGTGGCATTGCATCTACTCCTATAGCCAAACATTTTCTCGAGATGGGACATTCACTACCAACCCTGAAATTTATGGGCATTGAACATGTTCCGACCCCGGTGAGGGGGGGTGATAGAGACACATTGCTTCTCCAGAGAGAAGCTTTTTGGATTTTTACACTGGGGACTCTGTCTCCAGGGGGACTAAATGAGATCAATCCGTTGAATTGTTTTATTTTGAAAAGATAATGTTGTGTTCAAATTGTTGCTGGTTCAAATAGCCTTAGCAGGATGACATAGTAACTTTTTTGTTTCTTACTTTTTTGTTTCTTTCTTTTTAGTGTTTACAGACTATGTAACTCAAGTCTGTTGTATACTGCGTATATGTTACTCGATATTGATGACTGCATTTCTCTAGGTCCTTGAATTCCCTTTATGGGATTGGTCTGCTACCCTTACTGATATCTACTATGTTGATTTATATATATTTCTTTTTAGATCTCTTATAAGATCTGTATGTTGGGGCGGCACCCTTATCCTCCTTTTTCTATAGATCTTCCTTGTATTTCAAGGATGTTCGAGTATGGGAATTTCCACATCTCGGCAATCCATTTGTTTACTTTCCATTCACTATTCACACTCCACAGGGTTAATCTCTCTACTTTGAGATAACGTTTTCTGACCTCTGACATAGCACTGATTACGTCACAACCTCTTTTTCGTATAGTTCACTCTCCAATCAAAACTCTGCTCTACCGTATTTAAATCACTATTTTTCCCGCTATTCACTGTCTTGATAAAAGTCCTTCGTGGACTGAAACGTCGACTTGATCGTTTCTGAATGTTTGCACGTTTGCAAAATAAACTACATTGATTTTTTCAAAGAAGCCCTCTCGAGTGCACTCCTTTCTATTTGTTTACATTTAACGGCTGAGGCAGCACCGAGGCAAGTACAAGACCGGAAAATTGAGTGCGGGACATCCGATATTCTATATATATATATATATATAAAGGAGTATATTTACATCCTTTCATCTCAAAATGTCACTTTCAAATTCTCTCTACTTGCCCATGTCACATTACCCCTCTCTCATCATGCCCCATATCACCGTCACATTATTACATCCCCTTCCCATGCATTATATTCAAAGAAACCTCTCTATTATAAGAATAACATGATTTAGAGTTCAGTGCACTAAACTTCATAAGGTTGATTTAGAGTTCAGTGCACTAAACTTCATAAAGTAGACCCCCCCATAGCCTGCTTGTATTCGTTTTTGCTATGTGTTGATGTTGTTACACACAATCTTTCAGATGAGCTGACATTAATTAATTTATTATTTAAAGGGAGACTATAGTCACTTTAGCGTAATTAAGCATTTTTTTTGTATAGATCATTCATTTGAAGTGTCACTGCTCAACATAATTAAATATTTTTTGTTGTCTTTGCAGCCCTAGCCACAACTCCACTGGCTGTGACTGACACAGTCTGCATGAAAACAAAATTGTTTCATTTTCAATTTGATGTCACTTACTTTAAAAGGCTTTTATCTCCTGCTATGTCATTTGAAATTTAATTACATACAGGAGGCTCCTGCATGGTCTAGCAAGCCATTAACAGAGCAGGCGATAAGAAATTATACATTAAAAAGAATTTGCAATAAAGGAAATGTAAACATTAGATGACTCTTTACAGGAAGTGTTTAGGAAGGCTGTGTAAGTCGCATGCAGGGAGGTGTTTCTAGGGTTGCATTAACAAATTCATGTAACTCCTGAATGACAAAGAATTGAGCAGTAAGACTGCAGGAGCATAATCTATATCTGCTCCATTAAGCTAAAGTTTTGGTGACTATAGTGTCCTTTTAACGGTGCTTTGATGGTGCTTCATTTTACATTGGCAATGCCCATTTGCTACACATTTCCTTTGGTGATGGATATTGTGACGAAAGCAACTTCACCACTGGGTTTTAGATGGGACTACTTGTCAGACTTTTACCCTGTTACTATGGCCTCTTTAATTTATTTTAGCTGAGAAACCCTAATTGTGCCTATTCGAACTTTTGAAGTGGTCGTAGTGGCACTTCGGATACAGTCGAAGTGTCAAAGTAGTCGAAGTGGCTGCCATACGACATTCGAACACGTGGCGGCGGCCATCTTATTTAGTCGAGCGGTTCAACAGTGTTTTGTCGTCTAAGTCATGGAATTCAAATTGGACACGCGGCGACACGAGCACCGCTGAAAAGTTGCCTTCCAGGGAACTTCGACTATTCGAACGGGAGTCGAACGGCGTTCGGTGAGTCGAAGCCCACGAACAAGGGACACACATTGACTATGTCCATTCACCATTCCGTTCGGTAATTCGTACGGTACTTCGACTGTTTAAAATAGATCGGCCGCACAGCCTAATTCTCTGTAACTGTTTTGGGCATGAAACCATGCGTGCGGTCGGTCAAAAAGAGACTTCCAGGGATTTCCTGAACCCCTGCTCTGATCTGGGTGATTGGATATGTTGTTCACCCAGATCAGGGCTATCAGGGGATGTGACTTATGGGGATATGTTATATTTTGGGGTATTTATTGGACTTTGTAAAAATTTGTGTTTTTTCTGTTTGGGGATAATTAAGTTAATGTATTATCTACCTTAATTATATGACAGGCAGAGGGGAGCTTTGCATGTGGGAGTGTCATTCATTGTCACATTGTTTCTATTGGCTTGTACACTTTGTGTCCCTGTGCCCAACAAGGTCCACCTTAATAAAAGCCCAGTGTGCCTCCATTAAAATTGAGTTCCTGTTTAACCCTCAACACATAGCCTCGTCTCGTGATTGGAGGGGAACTGCTATATTCACACTGGGGATTGCTATACTCTTTATACTCCCCTGGGTTCTAATCACTAGCTCTTCTAAGAGCTGTTCCTGCTACGATCTCTGGAGTAGGAGAGGTCTGTCCCACATGGTCCTGGATGTCAGAGGTTGGTCCAGAGTGGGAAGAAGATGGCGAGATTCAAGTTTAGCTACGGCGGTTGTGGAGTCTGCGGTGCTTGTGGTGTCCGGTGCGATGCTTATGGTCCTCAGGGTCAGCTAGGAAGCATTTGTTGGCGGAGGTGCCCAGTCGGGTGCCAGGTGATCTGTTACAGATATGCTCTATGTATTGTACGACAGTGACTTAAGAGCTTCTATACTTTTGCCTTCTGACAAAATGTATGATTTTCTTTTTCTTGTATCCACAGAATGTTATTTCTATGAATGATGGGTAGATATTGTGTAGATTTGTAACATTAGTTTTCTTTGGTTTTACGTCTTAAGTCCTCAACCTTACAAATTTAGATTTGTTGGCTTGCATATATGACAAGCTCAGAATAATTTAACAGCATTCAGATTTACTTGACCTGGTGGCTTTAATATATTTTCCATCAATAGCTAAATGGACACTCCAAGCTGAAAGTGACCCCTAAATTATTATATAGATTATGCAAGAAAATTGTTCAAAATGTAAACCATAAAAAGATGATTTTCTTGATATCCTGAATTAACTGTAAATCCTCATGATTTGCATATTGTGATGTCAGCTCTGTCCAAACCATGATGTAGCTCAGCCAATCACGATTTATTTTCAATGAGAGATGAGCGTATCTCCTAAACCCTTCTTCAACAAAGATTTATGGCACATTTGTTTAAGTACTTGGAAGCAATTCCATTTAACAGATAAGATGAATTGAACTGCTGATAGCATTTGCACCTGTTCTCATCAGCTATTATCATCTCCTGCAAGTTCCATTCACAGTTGTATCATACACGATTGATGTACCACGTTTAGGAATGACTGTGGTTTAGAATTTTCACAGTAATCTCTCTACACCATAAATTATTCAAATAACAGACATTGATTTAACTTAACCCCTTAAGGACACATGACATGTGTGACATGTCATGATTCCCTTTTATTCCAGAAGTTTGGTCCTTAAGGGGTTAACAAATAAACATATAGTGTTGCTACCCCGAAGTAGGGAACAAACTAACAATGCAAATTGACTTAAAAAATAGTAATAGCTCACTTATTGGCCATGTTGCAGGTTTTCATGCTTGGTGCAGGTTCCTGTCACGGTAGTCGTAACCCAACACGCAGGAAAGAGGAAACCACAAAAGGTGGATCTGAAATACGCATTACCGAGCCTTAGAATGGACGGAATTAACGTATTAATACAACAAGAACCAGGGTCAAGAATAAGTCAAGGACAGGAATAACAGAAATACTCAAAGTCAAGACAAAGCCCGGCCAGAATACCAGAAATCACGAATCAAATACGAAGCCGGGGTCAGGATACCAGAAATCACGAGTCAAATACGAAGCTGAGGTCAAACACAGGAAATCACAAGAGAATCACTAGCAGCACTAAACAAGGTTCTAACAGAAACCACAATATGGCAATGAATGGGGGCTAAAACAAGCCTTAAATAGACTTAACTATGTTCTAATAGGACCACGTCATCACTGCAATCCAAAACAGATTAGGATTGCAATGATGACGTGGCCACTTTAAGAGTGGGCGTGGCGTCATGTCCACATCTATATAAACACGGCCTGTCGCGCGGCCGCGTAGTTTAGTCAGACCGCGCGGCAGGAGGAGGTTAGCTAGGATCGAGGGAGGTAAATCTCCCTCTGTGTGCCGCACGGTCGCGTGGCGAGGTCGGACGGCGTGGCAGGAGGGGGTCTGCGCAGCTCGGCGGAGGTAAGTAATGCCACAGTTCCTTAATTCCTGTATAATTTCCCTGAAATACCTTCTGAGTGCGTTTTTGTTATATATATATATATATATATATATTATCTCTACACTTGATTTAATCAGAGCCAATACACTTTATTGGCAGTTTATCTGCTCCTGATAAGCCTTTTGTTGGTTCGGATCGATTAAATAACCACCATTAAAGGACAACTATCAGCTCAAAAATATTTTTTAATATAATAATCATCTTTTCATCAAATGTTGAAAGGAAATATACTTTTTTAATGTGTATGGCTAAAGGATACTGCTGTCATATACTAAAGGCAGGGGTCATTTTCTTTTTTAACCCCTTAAGGACACATGACATGTGTGACATGTCATGATTCCCTTTTATTCCAGAAGTTTGGTCCTTAAGGGGTTAAATATTCTTTTAAAAATAAAATTCTACTTGCCCATTATTATCACCCACAGCAAGCAGACAAGTACACTATATGGACAAAAGTATTGGGACACCTGACCATTACACTAACGGGGTCTTTTATGATATTGCATTCTAAATACTTAGACATTAATATGTAGTTGTTCCCTCCTTTGCAGCTATAGAAGCTTCCACGGTTCAGGGAAGGCTGTCCACTCCAAGATTTTGGAGCGTTTCTGTGGGAATTGTGCCCATTTATCCAGTAGAGCATTAGTGAGGTCAGGCACTGATGTTGGATGAGAAAGCCTGGTACGCAATCCCATTCCAGTTCATCCCAAAGGTGTCCAGTGGAGTTAAGTAAAGCCTCTGATTGGGCTGATCAAGTTATTCCACACCAAACCCATCCAACCATGTCTTGCTTTTGTGCACTGGGGCACAGTCATGCTGGAGTAAAAAAGGACCTTCACTAAACTGTTCCCACAAAGCTGTAAGCATAGCAATTGTCCAAAATATCTTGGTATCCTGAATCATTGAAGCTTTCCCTTCACTGGAAAAAGGGGGACTAGCCCAACCCCTGAAAAACAAGCCCATACCATTATCCCTCCTCCATCAAACTTTGCAGTAGGCAGAATGCAGTCAGACAGGTATCATTATCCAGGCATCTGCCAACCAGACTCGCACATCAGACTGCAAAACAGAAAAGCGTGATTTGTCAATCCACATTTCCACTGCTCCAAAGTCCAGTGGTGGCGTGTTTTACACCACTCGATCCAACACTTGGCATTGTACTTGGTGATGTGAGGTTTGGTTTGCATGTAGCCTCTTGGCCATGGAAACCCATTCCATGAAACTGCACAGTTTGTATGCTGATATTAATGCCAGTGGAAGTTTGGAACTCTTCTGCTATGGAATCAGCAAAGCACTGTCGACTTTTCCGCACCATGCAACTTTTGAGGTAACCAATAAGAGCTCTCTGAAAGGCAGTTGTCACTTCTGTGTAGACATGTATGGAAGGCATGTGGGGCGACTAGAAATGCGTGAAAGATGCATGGGGTGTTATATACTCCCTCACCCTCATTTATTCTTTCCCTTTTTTTTCTCCCTTTTTCTACCTATCTTATTTGATCAGATCATGTGACAAATGTATAGGGGCCAGAATGTACACTGGAATTTGTTGTTTGCAATATGCATTAGGAAACATCTATGTTTTTGTTGCCAACCCCTAGTTTTCTAATATAGTTTTGGGGCATAGTAACACTCCTAGTGGTGACTAATTGTTATGCTTTTTAATGTCATTAACTGTTGTTGTTGATCAGTAGCATATGCCTAGTGCCTCTAGTTGGCCTCTATCATTAGACTGAGAAAAGGATTTGCATTTTAGACAGCTTCACTTTAGACAGTTCTGATTAATATTTTTAGCTACTGGATAAAAGTTATGTTTTAGGAATTGAAATTTAAATAGGACACTTAGTTTTTTTCCTTTTACATATATTAGAGGCTCAGACCTGCTGGTCCCATGGTGGACCATTGGGAGAGTTAGACTTTGTTCCTTCTCTTTAGTAAAAGGTTAATCACTCTGGTGAATATGGTAACACACACTGTTCTGGCAAATTACAAAAAAACTAAACTCCGAGATTTGTTTTGTTTCAAGCTTCAATTCGTTAAAATCTGTACTGAAGCTGTTAAATTAGAATTTCAGACAATAAAAAGTATAAATAGATTTACTATAATCTTTTATCTTAAACACAGAAACAAAGGCTGCGCCTGTGATATGCACAGATATTCTAAACAACGACTGATATTAGGAAGAATTCTTTGGAGTGGATAAGAAATGGTAATATAAAATATGAAATGCCAGGAGATTTTTTTTCTTCCATTTAATCAAGCCTATTGGTGAAACATGTTATGGATGTTACTACTTTGTATTTTGTTTAAATTAAGTTTTTTTGGTCACTCTACCAATTACTTTTTTATTTCAAATCTCCTGGCATTTTATATTACCATTTCTTATCCAATCCAAAGAATCCTAGGTGGGTATTCATTATTCAAAGTGCAGTTGGTCTGCTCTACCTTTGTGAGTATATATCTTTTATTCAATTTTTAACAATATTTGTATAATTCAGAGAGCACTATTTGCTTCCTTTTATTTTTGCTTCTGGAATCTTTCCTATTGAGGACATTCACATCATACCCTGTACGTGGGGATTATACCACTGCACACCATATACGCTGGGGCTGGCTCCTCGTTATTTTTACTACCTCCACTCTGATCACATTGATATATTGCACTATTGGAGTCTTTTCTACTTTTGTCTTTCTATGCTATATATGAATTACATCAAAGAACTTGGAGCGCCTGCATACCTTTCTAGATTGTTCTACTCTGGTCCTTTGACCACTTGACTTAACTACTACCTTGAAGGGTATTTTATTCAAAACATTTTACCAGGACCATTTTTAGTACATCAATAGTCCTTCGTAATACTAGTCGTTGTTTACAATATTTGTGTATATCTCAGGCGCAGCCCTTGTTTCTGTGTATTTGCTTTTCCCATTCACTAAGGGTCTGAGAGGTATCCCTTAATTTGGATTGCTGCCCTTTTGCCTTTTGTTAATTAGTGCTGATCCTTCTGTTGTTTGTTTCCTTGTATCTTTTATCTTAGACCGGGAAGATATACTTCCCTTCGAAAGGTTTTCTGCATATACTTGTACTATCATGATTTTTTTCCTCTTGACAATCCATGGAGCATTGGGGTAATTTTTTCAGAGAAAATGTCCACACGTGAGTCAAATCTCTACAGATAGCAAAACAACTAAAAAAATAATCAAATCTATTCAAATGTCAAATAATGTGGAGAAACGTATAAATGGTCACGTGATTGAGAAATATTGCTTAATATAATGGCAAGGATTTGCAAACATGATCAGAAAAGCACAAAGGTTATTCACTTAATCTAGTAACTCATATTTCCATTTGGTTGGGAGATGTAAGAAAAACATTAGCATTAAAGGAGCACTATAGCGTTAGCAATACAAACTTATTTTTTAACAATTTAGTGTCCATGTCCCTATCTAGAAAGGTATCTTCCTCCTTTTAACATAAACAATGAAACAAAAAGTGTTTTACTTACTTTTTTCCAGCACCTCTACGCTGCTTACCTCTCCTCATCCCGCAAAAACAACAAGAAGGCATGGCCTCCTTCAGAATTAGTCCAATCCAACACTCTTCACAGAGGAGTGTTTTGGACCTAATGCACATGTGAATGCTCTCCCACGGTGGCTGCAATCACATGACTGAGTTTTACTCTGTTGCTGCAGCAGGAAGCACATAGTGATGTATTGTAAGCACATTCCACCTGAGGATCATCAGAAAAATCAAGCCACTAACACGAAGAGGCTGAAAAGATTACCAAACAGCCTATGAGGAAGTTCCCTGTCTGAAGGAGAGGAGCCATTTGGGACTAGATTCAAGACTCTTGGGATGATTCTCCAATCAGGAGCAAGGGCAGGTACTATATAAAGGACATTTAGGGGGTTTAGGATTATACATTGTACAGTATACTATTACTTGCTGATTTTTATCCATGAGTAAGTTCACCCTGTGTGGAAGAAACGTGTTGGATATTTGTATTTTAATGTTCATTTGTTTTTACTACTTTTTTGACTATTGGAGGATTATTATTGCCCAAATAAATGTGTATTTGTTCCTCCATCTTCTGAGATTTCTAGGACAGCGGATTACCATAGCCCTTTTAGGGCTGCAAGGTGCTCATTTATCTTATATCTTGTGAGTGTAATCTACCTCATTAATCGTATATATTACAATACGTCACTATGTGCTGTTCAATTTATCTTTTTTAGTTATCCCAGATTTGTGTATGTATTCCTGTATGTTAAACCCTGCAATGTAAAACCTTAAATCTTGTTGTTGTAAGGGGCGCCACAGAGGAAGGCCTCTTGGGCAGCTACACTCCATTGAGTTAAGTACTCTTGCTTATACCTCACTTAACACTTATTTGGTGTAGGGGTGGTGTGTTAAACATACATGACCACTACATCCAGGCAACTTCATCAAGATAAAGTGGCCTGCCGACATTAGTGGTCCTTTAAACCATGTGAAGACAAATGAACACAAAGTAACATGGATGGAATGCCAAGACTATCCAAAGAAAGTTTTAAACAAAAGATATGTATAGCAAAAAAAAAAAAGTGTTTTATACCAACACTGCTATTATATCTGTCATATCTGTCATGCTGTCCTAGGAGAAGTAAAAAACCAAGGCAGTCCATTGTACAAGATGAGAGCGTGGAGACACTGAACACCAGTGCTGCACACTGAGCATCACTGGACTAGAAAGTACCTCTAGTGGCCTTTTCTCTGAAAAGGCAGTGTTTACAGTGCCAAGACTGCAGGGAAAGGCTGTGGTGGTTCTGATGACTATTGTGTCCCTTTAAATCCTGTTTTAAACAAGCAATCTTGCAAGTCAGCATTATAAGCTGAGGTAGAAATATCCCTGAAAGTCTTCAACACCTTACACCTTGTCATCAGAACAAAAAGTATTTTGGAGTGACTTTAAGTACAGTTACTGCATCAATATCCAGTGAAAATGTATTTAAGAAGAGTTGGGGGTCCAAGCAATTATTATCAGACATCAAAATATACGTCTGCCATAAAGGTTGACATGTCTCTATTAGGATGCTTTAAGTCCCCTGTAGATCGCAAGATAAAATGTTATTCAGAAAAATGTCCACATGTTGTTTTTTTTTTTTTTTATATCTGCCTTTTCCATGGTAGGAGACTTAGTATGTCATGGTACTGCTTTGTAGACACGTTTTCCTCTTCCTTTCTAAGTGCATTTTGTGTTCCAAATGTCTGCTCTTGGCGTTTTGGTTGATCTGAAGAGCTGTGTTTGTTCCACATACTCGTTTAATATTCTTCACAGAATAACTTCAGAGGCCACTAGGGTATTGTAAGTAAATCAATGACGCCAAGCACGTTGCGGCTCAGAGTCGGGGACTGTGTATGTGATTAGAGGGCAGAGTTTACAGGGAATAGAGAAGGGATCTTATAAAATTGTAAGAGCTTCTTTTGAAGCTGAGTGTCTTACTCGTTAATTGTGATGTTGGAACCCTAAAACAGAGCAACACAGAAAATAAAAATATGACAGGGAACGTCTTACTACAGACAGCACCAGAACCTGTTAGTGTGAGGATATCACCTCTGCTGCTAGTGTGGGTTGCAGTGCATTCCTGCTTCATATTCCGATGCCGTGCTGCACATTTCAGTACTATTAACCCTGAGTGCTTACTTAGTGACCCAGAGCTACAGATAACATTGGATTTATTCACTGGTTTGTACAGGGGTGAGAGCATCATGGCTTTTTTGAGCCCTGGAATTGTGTGGACATATATATTACATGGAGACATTATCATGAACCGTGAGACATCATTCTGGTTCTTCATAACTAAGACTGGGGCTATGGCAGCTTTATCATTAGAGCAGCATCAGAATAAATATATTTCTTCTGCCCAAGACTGGTGAGACTGGGCAACAGCTGTCAGTTCTACCGAGATAGGATTTCATACACTGTGCAGGGTCAATCACAATGTCAAATATCATTTTTAGTGTGACATCACATATTACGCAGTATGGGATCTGAAAACATACTTTTGTCGATCATAATGGGCATATCATTTTTACCTCCATTATTTTACCGAAACAAGCTTTCAGAGGGAACGATTATTCTATGCTTAACTGAGAATTACATTTCTTTCGTAATTTTGTTGCTGTGATTCACTGATTGTTCAATAATAATAATAAAAGTAGATAGTTAGATGTATTTTATTAGTGTATTAGTCAAGTAGTAGGACTACTCCAAATCAAACTGCATATGCATATGGGATTGCTCTGTGCTGGAGGCTCTATACTATAATCAACAGTCTGCATGGATGATTGAACGTGCTACTTAAAGGCTTTCTCCAAGCACAATAACCACTTCAATTGAATTGAAGTAGTCATGGTGCTTGGAGTCTGTATGTGCAGTGTTTTACAATGAAACGCTGCACTCAGAGAGATATAGCACTTTGCTAACGGTGGCGTAACTCCACCTTGGGCACCGTCATTATGATATCATTAGCCAGCTCAGAGTTACAGGCTGACTGATGTCAATTCTGTGCACAATACAAACCATTGTCTGTAAATCTATTAATAAATAGGACTATACATAGGATACGAGGTCACACATTTAGGAAAGGTTTTTTTTTACAGTAAGAACAATAAGGATGTGGAATTTCCTGCCTTAAGAGGTGGTTTTATCAGAGTCTGTACAGATCTTTTAACAGCAATTGGATAAATACTTGCAAACACATAATATACAGGGATATATATTTTTAATTACTTGGGTAGTTACTTCTTGATCCAATGAGATATCTGACTGCTATTTTTTCCTATCTTGTTGCACAATTGGAAACACTTCAGACTGTTTTTTGTTTAGTTTTTTTGCCTTCTTTTGGATTCATAGCAAAAACAAATGTGAAAAAAGGCTAAACTTGATGGAAACATGTCTCTTTTCAGCTATGTAACTATGACACTTTGTTACTTGGGACTATTTTCAACTGTATCCAGTTTCTGTTTCTGTACTGCTCTTTTTAAGAGGTTTTACTATCTGATGAAGTATTTGTTTGAGAGTTCTCTTCCAGATTGCAATTCAATCACGTCTCATCAACAATATTTTTAAGTATGCTACCAAGCTAATGCCAGTCTAATCCGTCTCAGAAATTGCAGAATAGTCCTAAAACAGCATGCTGATAAGAGATATCTATTACAATCTTCTTTCCATAAACTTATATTTAATCTATTCTATATTGCGTTATTAGTTTATAAGTCAGTGTTTGCACAGAATGTACATGTGGTTCCATCACCCTCATGATTATGAACTGTCAATTCTAAGAGAATTGGAAATTGGAAACATTTGACTGTTGGTTTATCTTAAAATCTAAACTTGGTAATTTTTCACAGTGTTTACAATGATATAATTACAATATAATTATAAATGATGGGTAGGAAATTGTGAGTTACTTTCTGTTATCTCTTGGCTTAAATGCTAAAAAGTTAAGTATTCCCTAAAGATTGATTAAAATAATTTTGAATTTGTCTGCTGGGCAGATGCTTCATGGAATTTCTCTGAAACACTATTAAACAGTTATTGATGCGAATCAGGTTTGACTTTGTTTGAAAGATATGATATTTTTATTTGCGTGTTTGAAATGAAATAAGTATCAGCTAGTAATATTCTGGGAAAACAAAACGAGTTTGTATATGACAGCCTCAAATTTATGTATGTGTACAAATAAAAGATGGATCATATGGTAACGTTACTTAAGTAATGATACATCATTTCCAATGTTACATAATTTAGAATACATATTAAAGCTTATATTATATAGGAAAACAAAAATTACTATTTTAGTAAAAAGAAAAAAAAAAGTGGTGTTGAATATTTTATCTTTTGTATTTTATAAGTAAGGTCACCTGATGGCACATCTGGCAGAGAGGGATTTGCTGTCAACATATCTGTGCACCCAAGCCAATCAGTGACAGCTATCAGCAGGATAACCATTACACCAAACTGTAATGGTTAGGTTGTTTCGAGACCCCTTTACATTCTGCCAATTGGATTTAAAAATAGTTGTTCAGTGAATAGACACTTTGAAATATTTACCAGAACAGCTGACTTTGGTGCTTCCTTATAACTATTTGGGTTCCAAAGGGTTAATAACAGCTTTTTTTTATTCAAAGGGTTAAAATCTGTTCAGTACCGTGACAGGGAGGCACTTCCTTTTGCTGATATTAAACAAATACTGGAGAGCTATTTATTCTGCAATACCATGGGGGAATACACATATTAAGCAACTGACATGTTTCATATTGAAACATAGATGTACATTGCTCAGGTTTAAAACGCAAGTATCTTACCATTTACATGTCATTTTATCCTTATTCCAGATGAATTCTTAGAACCTTAGTGATTGTATGTTAGATGATAAACACATTGCTGCTATCATTGTTTTCTGGAAGGTTTGAATGCTATTAATTTACAATTATCTTGTAAGCTCTTTCTAGTGCTCAGTCACCCCCGGATTTTCCCCTTATTACTTTTTAACTATCTGACGCACTCTTAAGAAACAATCATAGTTATAGAGAAAAAAACTGCAATCATCCTGCAAGAGTATGCTCACTGCAGTGCATAATAACACATGTACTATCCCATCTAGCAAAGCATCCCTGGAGGGCAGGAGGGTATAATTATCCCCAGCACACAGACCATCCTCGAGTGGTTTGCTTTGTGTTCATGAAAAAAAAAAAAAAAAGAAAAAAGAATGTTTACAAACCAATGGCACACAATGTCAAGGTACTGAACAGATTTTAACCCTTTGAATAAAAAAAGCTGTAATTAACCCATTGGAACAAAAATAGTTATAAGGAAGCACCAAAGTCAGCTGTTCTTGTAAACATTTCAAAGTGTCTATTCACTGAACAACTATTCTTAAATCCAATTAGGAGAATGGAAAGGGGTCTCGAAACAACCTAACCATTACAGTTCGGTGTAATGGTTATCCTGACAAGAGTTTCTGAGCGCTGTCCCTCATTCTTATTTATGGTTTGTTAAACCGTTTAGGAGCGATATAACAAAAACCAAGTCTCTACCTGGCATCTTAGCAATGTCACTTTAATCCAATGACAAAAACAGTTATTGGCTGAGAGAGCTAACTCGCCCCTAGAAAATTGGTCCCCAACTCAGTCCTCATGGCCCACCAACATTTCAGGTTTTGTCAGGATGTCCATTTGAATAAAAAAAGAGAAATACAGAAACCCTGGACTGTTGGTGGCCATGAGGACTGGTTTGGGGACCACTGCCCTATATCTCTCAGCCTGTTACTGCTCACCAGATTGGACAGAACGGATATTGATAATACAGAAGTGGAACTCTAGATTATCAGCGCAGAGGAAGAAGAGATCTTTGTGTGCCATGAAAAGTCCTGTTTTTTCTTAACCTGTTCTCAAATGCACAGAGAAATCCATAGTATCAATATCACTTCAATCATCTACAGCAGGGGTAGACAACTCTAGAAATTGTAGACTACATCTCCCATAATGCTTGTACAGTCTTAATACTAACAATGCATCAGGGAAGGTGTAGTCCACAATATCTGGAGTGCCGAAGGTTGCCTACCCCTGATCTAGAATGCTAATTTGCTTGCAGTCTCCATTTAAGCCCAAATAACCAAGATTAGAAAAAAATCTACCACTTATCTGAATTCTACATTTTTCTCTCTCGCTGGCCACTTTGGCTCACATTTCGTAAGGTGGATGTCAGAGTATTTAAAGCTCTAATATTTCCTGAACTACTTATGTCAAGATAAATATACGGTACCCATTCACTCCATGATTTCGCAGGAAGGGTGCAAGGACATTCAGAGTGAACTGTTTAAAAATATGAATTACCCACTGTGTAAGACTTTTCAAGAACTGAACAACTCTGCCTGTGTACAAATGTCATGTAAAGTATAATTTATGTGATGGTTTGAAGTGAAGCCCCATGATATTTGGAAAATTGTTTCTTTTAGTTTCTTTAGAAAGGATCAGTAACGATGAACAATGAAGTACTTACAAATTTAAGGCACATAAATCACAAAAAGGTTTTTAGAATGGTCATACAAATTAGAATTAGACTTGATAAAAGATCTATCTATCTATCTCTATATGTCTGTCTGTCTATGTGTGTCAAAAGATAGTTTAATAGACAGACAGCAAAAATATACACAAAAGTATAATCACTGAAGATCACACAGGCAAATGTTTTATTCATTTTCTTATGAACAAGTTTTAATTCTTAAATGTAATGCTTTGATAAAGGTTCAAGTGTACAGCTGAGACTTGACCCATTAAACCTGACTTTTTCTCTTTTGAAGACAATTATATTCTTCAGCACTGATGAGTGCGTTTACGTTTACCTGATTGAATGGCACGTGACACTGTATTTTATTTAAATGCTCAATTATTGAGAAGGTTTGCTTTTGAGATACATATAATGCAATCATTGCCATTTTATACATATTGAATGCACAATCCTTCTCATTTGACAGGTGGCTGGTTGTTCCCTATACAAACTGATGGTAGACATACTACACCTGCAAATTCTAACTTTCCCATTGCATCTGCTTATGCTCATTTTTTCAGATATTCAAATCTACCGTATGGTTCAAAGTTGCTTTATAGGAACACTACACTGTCCAAATACAAAATAAATAAAAGTCACCATTTAGCATACATACCCTAAATGAAAATGTGCATGCATTAAATTATGCATTTGCTCATTTGTGAAATATGAAAACAGCTTGACAAACCTGCAGATCTCTTGTTTTCAGGCTTTGCAAACCCTCCCCATCTAACTCCGCCCACACTTTCTTCGGCTGTCCAATCATAGATTTCCCAATGCAGCTCAATGATCAGCCTTTGCAAGGCAGGTGCTATGGGCAATTGCTGCCTCTTAAAGGTACACTCCAGGCACCCAGACCACTTCTGCCCATTGGAGTGGTCTGGGTGCCAATTCCCACTACCCTTAACCCTGCAACTGTAAATATTGCAGTTTTCAGAAACTGCAATATTTACATTGCAGGGTTAACTCCTCCTCTAGTGGCTGTCTACTAGACAGCCACTAGAGGGCACTTCCGGGTTTATAGCACACATTTCGTGTGCTATAGCGTCGCTGGACATCCTCACGCTATGTGAGGAACTCCAGCGTCGCTGAAATCCCCGTAGGAAAGCATTGATAGCATTTTTCAATGCTTTCCTAAGGGGAGGTCTAATGCGCGTGCGCAGCATTGCCGCGCATGCGCATTATGTCTCCCCCTGCCGGCAGCCGCGTATGCGCAATATGTCTCCCCGCCGGATGACGTCGGCGGGGGGGGAGCGTGGGCGGACCCTGAACCAGCGCCGAGCGACATCGGCGCTGGATACAGGAAAGTCACTGAAGGGGTTTTAACTTGGGATGGGGGGTGGGAGGGAGAGGGGACCTGCAGTGCCAGGAAAACTGTTTGTTTTCCTGGCACTGGAGAGTCCCTTTAAGTTCAGCTCCACTGATCTAACCAAACCATAATGTCACATAACATGTATTCTGATTGAAAGCCAAGTGAGTGTTACTAGGTTTATTTATAAAAGTGCCAATTTCTACTTTGTACGTTTAAAAAAAAAACAAAACAAAAAAAAACAAGCACACAATCTTCACACTTAAAGTTTTTCAGCAAGCTAAAGTTCTTTAGGGGTATGAAATGACTTTTTAAATAAACAATACTATTCTGCCAGCGTCCTACAGAAAATGGTTAACATTTCATCTTGTATAGATATTTTTAATACACCGGCACAGAAAGAGTTAACCAAAACTGACTCTCTAATTACATCACGCAGAGTTCTATTGATGCTACATACTATACGATAGCTTATGCACAGCAGGAAAAATATATTTTCACACTTGCTGAATAAGGGGATTACTAAAAATATCTTCAGAGAGAACACAGAAATCTCATAACAATGTATGTCACAGAATATGTCAACATTTTGTAAGTAAAAAACAATCATTATATCATTATTTAGCCAAAATGTACATCCTCATTGTTCTTCCTAAAGTGCAAGATATTGTTCAATCCCATGCTGCACCTGTGATGATATTTTAACAGTTATGGGGGAGATTTATCAAGCCAAAAACAGGTGCTGTTCTGGGGCAAGCTATACAAGGAACTATACAAGGAACAATCGCCATGGAAACCAGTAGAATGTCTCTAAACATGTAGCACTTTGCACCTGGAATAGCACATGTTTCGCCTTGATAACTCTCCCCTGGTATTGTAAATTGTTTTGTAAAGATTTCATTATACCATAAATCAGCCTGTTGGAATAGTTTCAAGCTTTTAAGCAGTCAATACATTATTAAGTAATATTAAAACGGTGAAACTGTTGGAGTTCTGAACAGCAAAATGGACATTACAAAGTTTCAAAGATGTACTGTATTGAAGTCCTCATTCAATACATAGAAATGTGTCTTGTGGCAGCAGATAAGCACCAGAGAGTATATTACGTCTTGACTATGAATAATCAAACTGACAACTTATTGTTCAGAATAGCGATATGCATATCTCAAGTATTAAAAACATAAACTGTGTTAATGTTTACCACCTCCTCTGAGTCTCAATACCAGGTATCTACTATTCTTTCCATAACATTTATTTTTTTCTTGCATGTACCCCCTTGTTCTTCTCTTTTTTCTAAAAAATACTTATATTTAAAATATTTATTTTATATTTATTTGAAAGTCTCAATCACTGGTCCTCTATCTTTTTTCTTCTAAAATGTAGATTTTAAGATGTCAGAGCTTTCCACAGTGATTGTCCTTAAAATTTGTTGCTATGCCTTTTTGAAGCCATTGTCTTTAGAACAGATTATATAAAAAAACATTTAGGAGCAAGCTTGCTCTCTTCCCTTATATCAACATTTAACACACCATCCTTCATTTCTATGTACAAATCATACATGACAAAATGAATACATTATCTATTTGCTGATTCCACTCACCTGGAATTTGACCGATTGCAAGCTCTTCGTACAAGTCTTAGGATCAAACCCTTTGTACTTTGACACTTACCATTGAGAATGATAATGACAAAGAAATGCTACTAATGACTAATAACCCTTGTAGCAAATAAAAACTATAATTGGAACCCAAAATAGAGTTATGCGATGAAGAATAGATCAGGACAACAATACAGATTACAATAGCGTTTTACAAACAAACAACACAAATGATGCATTTACCTTTCCGAACACATGCTCATTCGTCTGAGCTGTTTTCCAAAACAACTGTGGACTCCTGGATCTGTTATAATAAACTCCAATGGCATGTCTGAAGAAAACTTTTCTTGTTTTTAATGAAAACGCAATTACTCTGCTGGGTTATCTGGATAATACAGTGTCTTTTTAACCAATCTTTTTAATAAAGCCTCCTGTCCCAAAAGAACGAGTCGCCTTAGTGGTTTTTAAACCTGGCTTGGATTTAATTTTCCCAGCAATGTTTGCATCCTGTATATAGTGAAGATTAAGAAGCCAGCTGGGTTGTTGTCTGGTGAATGGTCTGCTGAGATTCTGAGTGCTTTGTAGAAGTTCACTTGTTCTGAGCTTATAGCTAGAAAAGAAATCTGTCTGCATTTGCTCCACCTCAGTACGAGGGAGGGAGACTGCTGAAAAACAGAAAGGGAAAGAGGAGGAGGCGGACAAAAAGAAAAAAAAAAAAAGATGATCTTGCAAATTACAGGCAGATAGAGAATATACGCATTCAAAGAGAGATTTTTTTTTTCTTTAAAAAGAGGTATCAGGGAGGAAATTCAAAATAAACTATGGTTATGTTGGTAGAAAAAAAATTACCTGTGTCTTGGATGTGCAGTAGCTTCTATTGATGTGTAAATAATGTGTACAGAAAGCATTTCTTTGGCAATAATTTAGAACTGATAAATAAAGCCTATCATATATTGGCCTTGATTTTTTTTTTTCTTATTGATTGATGTGTATTATGCACACTGCAGTAAACAAACAAACCACTATTGTGTTGTATATATTGAACATATTTACATATTTTGGACATAAATGGTCACGTATGTTAACATGTGGGTAACGGTGCACAAATGCATGCAGACGGCATATAAATTGGTCATCAGTGTCATGCCAGTGACAGCCTTGGTAAATTCCTTATTGCTCGGGCTTTTAATAAGTCTAAAGTGTAATAAGGTGAAAATGTGTCTATAGGGCTCTCATTTTTGTAATTTAAATTGTATAATAGTTGACAGATCCTCATGTATAGCGATATGACAAAAGAACTTGTAGACAAATTGTAGATGTAAAATTAAAATAAAAATTCAGCTGCAGAGCATAACAGCCAATAAGAGGAGAAATTATTTATTCCCACTGTAAAGTGCTGTGGAATCCCCAATGTAAAGTGCTGCGGAATTTGTTGGCGCAATATAAATAATAACATAATAATAATAATAAAAAAATTGCTGCCAATTCTTTTCCACAACACTGTAGTCATTTTTGGATTGGGGGAAAAAGGTTCCTACACCTTGTAATTAGTGATGTCACGAAAATGAAATTTTCGGTTCGTGAATGTCGAACGCGAACTTCAGCAAATGTTCGCGAACCGGTGAACCGGGCGAACCGCCATAGACTTTAATGGGCAGACAAATTTTAAAACCCACAGGGACTCTTTCTGGCCACAATAGTGATGGAAAAGTTGTTTCAAGGGGACTAACACCTGGACTGTGGCATGCCAGAGGGGGATCCATGGCAAAACTCCCATGGAAAATTACACAGTTGATGCAGAGTCTGGTTTTAATCCATAAAGGGCATAAATCACCTAACATTCCTAAATCACAATGGATATGGATTGACACCTGACATATGAAAAATTGACACCTTGACATATGGATTGACACCTGTCCTCAGAGACCCTGATACACACTGACACAGAGCAGGATAGGGACTGTTCCCCCTACATAGGGTCACTTGGCAGATATGGATTGACACCTATCCTAAGGATCCCTGATACACACTGACACAGAGCAGAATAGGGACTGTTCCCCCTACATAGGGTCACTTGGCAGATATGGATTTACACCTATCCTAAGGATCCCTGATACACACTGACACAGAGCAGAATAGGGACTGTTCCCCCTACATAGGGTCACTTGGCAGATATGAATTTACACCTATCCTAAGGATCCCTGATACACACTGACACAGAGCAGAATAGGGACTGTTCCCCCTACATAGGGTCACTTGGCAGATATGGATTGACACCTATCCTAAGGATCCCTGATACAAACTGACACAGAGCAGAATAGGGACTGTTCCCCCTACATAGGGTCACTTGGCAGATATGGATTGACACCTGTCCTCAGAGACCCTGATACACACTGACACAGAGCAGAATAGGGACTGTTCCCCCTACATAGGGTCACTTGGCAGATATGGATTGACACCTATCCTAAGGATCCCTGATACACACTGACACAGAGCAGAATAGGGACTGTTGCCCCTACATAGGGTCACTTGGCAGATATGGATTGACACCTGTCCTCAGGGACCCTGATACACACTGGGGGGCACCTACTGTCCTCCCCCCGCCCCCACCCCTGCGTGGTGGGTGGGGGCCATAAAAATAATGAGGGGGGGACCTACTGTCCTCCCCCTGGCCCCCACCCCTGAGCGGTGGTTGGGGGCCATAAATCACAATGGGGAGGACCTACTGTCCTCCACCGCCCCCACCCCTGCGTGGTGGGTGGGGGCCATAAAAATAATGAGGGGGGACCTACTGTCCTCCCCCTGGCCCCCACCCCTGCGCGGTGGGTGGGGGCCATAAATCACAATGGGGGAGGACCTACTGTCCTCCCCCCACCCCCACCCCTGCGCGGTGGGTGGGGGCCATAAAAATGATGAGGGGGTGACACCTACTGTCCTCCCTCCCCCGGCCCCCACCCCTGCGCGGTGGGTGGGGGCCATAAACATAATGAGGGGGGGACCTACTGTCCTCTCCCCCTGGCCCCCACCCCTGAGTAGTGGGTGGGGGCCCTAAAAAAAACAATAAGGGGGGACCTACTGTCCCCCCCCAGCCCCCACCCCTGAGTGGTGGGTGGGGGCCCTAAATAAAAATCCCCCCCCCAATCAAAGGTGACTAGGGGTCCCCAAGCCCCTAGTCACTCACCACCCCACCCCCAAAAAAGTTACCCCCTACCTACCCCCTCACCCTAAAAAATAGTGAAGGGGGAATAAAATAACTAACCTGTAAAGAAAAATTCAACTTACCATTTGACGTCTTCTTTTTTCTAAAATCTTCTTTTTTCAGCCTCAAAAAAGGCCAAATAAAAAGCCATAAGAACCGACGCAATTTAAAAAAAAAAAAAACGAGCACAAAAACAAATAATCCATCTTCACCCATGGAGGGGTCCGCGCAGACTGAGCTCTGCAGGGCGGGGGAAGGCTTATAAAGCCTTGCCACGCCCTGCAATTAGGCTAAGAACACTCGGATTGGCTGGTTTAAGCCAATCAGAGTGCTCTTTGTCATTTCACACAGCGTGGGGAAATTCCAAAGAACTTTCACACACTGTGTAAAATGACACAGAGCACTCTGATTGGTTAGATTTGAAGCCCACCAATCACAGTGCTCTGTGTCATTTTACACAGCGTGGGAAAGTGCTTTGGAATTTTCCCACGCTGTGTAAAATGACAAAGAGAACTCTGATTGGTGGGCTTGGAATCTAACCAGAGTGTTCTGTGTCATTTTACACAGCGTGTGAAAGCTCTTTGGAATTTCTCTCATTATTTTTATGGCCCCCACCCACCGCGCAGGGGTGGGGGCGTGGGGAGGACAGTAGGTCCTCCCCCCATTGTGATTTATGGCCCCCACCCACCGCGCAGGGGTGGGGGCCAGGGGGGAGGACATTAGGCCCCCCCTCATTATTTTTATGGCCCCTACCCACCGTGCAGGGGTGGGGGTGGGGGGGGAGGACAGTAAGTGTCCCCCCATTGTGTATCAGGGTCCCTGAGGACAGGTGTCAATCCATATCTGTCAAGTGACCCTATTTAGGGGGAACAGTCCCTATTCTGCTCTGTGTCAGTGTGTATCAGGGATCCTTAGGATAGGTGTCAATCCATATCTGCCAAATGACCCTATGTAGGGGGAACAGTCCCTATTCTGCTCTGTGTCAGTGTCTGGGGGGAGTATCTGTAGTAATACAGAATGCCTGGAGGGAGTATCTGCAGTAACACAGAGTGTCTAGAGGGAGTATCTGCAGTAACACAGGGTGTCTGGAGGGAGTATCTGCAGTAACACAGAGTGTCTGGATGGAGTATCTGCAGTAACACAGGGTGTCTGGGGGGCGTATCTGCAGTAACACAGGGTGTCTGGAGGGAGTATCTGCAGTAACACAGGGTGTCTGGGGGGAGTATCTGCAGTAACACAGGGTGTCTGGAGGGAGTATCTGCAGTAACACAGGGTGTCTGGAGGGAGTATCTGCTGTAACACAGGGTGTCTGGAGGGAGTATCTGCAGTAACACAGGGTGTCTGGAGGGAGTATCTGCAGTAATACAGAGTGTCTGGAGGGAGTATCTGCAGTAACACAGTGTCTGGAGGGAGTACCTGCAGTAACACAGAGTGTCTGTATGGAGTATCTGCAGTAACACAGGGTGTCTGGGGGGAGTATCTGCAGTAACACAGGGTGTCTGGAGGGAGTATCTGCAGTAACACAGGGTGTCTGGGGGGAGTATCTGCAGTAACACAGGGTGTCTGGGGGGAGTATCTGCAGTAACACAGGGTGTCTGGAGGGAGTATCTGCAGTAACACAGAGTGTCTGGAGGGAGTACCTGCAGTAAGACAGGGTGTCTGGAGGGAGTATCTGCAGTAACACAGAGTGTCTGGAGGGAGTATCTGCAGTAACACAGAGTGTCCGGAGGGAGTATCTGCAGTAACTCAGGGTGTCTGGAGGGAGTATCTGCAGTAACACAGGGTGTCTGGAGGGAGTGTCTGCAGTAACACAGAGTGTCTGGAGGGAGTATCTGCAGTAACACAGAGTGTCTGGGGGGAGTATCTGCAGTAACACAGAGTGTCTGGGGGAGTATCTGCTTGTAACATTTAAAAGCACAAAAAAAATGGTTGCAGCTTCTGAATGAATCTAAAATGGATGCTGTCCAGTAGGTGGGAGGGTCTGCTAGGGAGGGTGTGCTGCTGATTGGCTGGAATGTGTCTGCTGACTGTGAGGTACAGGGTCAAAGTTTACTCAATGATAAAGAATAGGGGGCGGACCGAACATCGCATGTGTTCGCCCGCGGTGGCGAACGCGAACATGCTATGTTCGCCAGGAACTATTCGCCAGCGAACCGTTCAGGACATCACTACTTGTAATAAGTACTCGAGTTTAAGAAAACATCATCCTTACGAAAAGGAGTTCTCAGCACTAATTAAACCATCTGTGATTTAGTAAATTCAAATAAAAAGGCTTTAAATGTTTCTTAAAATTATTTTATAGCAGTAATTATTTTCTAATCTATATCTGCATATAGTTTGGGCATGAGCAAATAAAAAACCACTAACCCCTCCCCTAACTTGGTGCAGACATGTTCACTTACAATTCATTGTTCTAAGGCATTTGCCAATCCAAATCGATTATTATTCTCAAATTGAGATTTCCGCGTCAAAGCCTAAATTTATACTGCACATGTGTAAAACGGATGCAAATATAATGCACGAGTTCTGGCCTGTATGTATATCCATGTCTTCTTTAGTCCACTGCCTTTGATACTTTACAGACTTATTGCTTTGTATTTTGATTGATATTGAGCCTGAGTTCTCTTGTGCCCTTTTCGTTTTCTCTGTTCCTGACCTGGCTTGTTACTTACACTATGAGTTAATCCAGTGTTGCTGTATACCTGACCTGGCCAGTCTTTGACTTTGACTTTGAGTTTTTTGTTCATATTATGCTCAGACTTAATCTCGCCAATCTAACATTAAGGGTGGCCACTCTAAGGTCTGGTAATACTATGCCTTCCATACATCCCACATTTGGTGCGACAGTCCTGATTTTTAGGTCCTGTCTCACTGTCCTAACTTCGTTCCCTGGTGCACTGCTTTTGGCGAGAACATGGAACGTTCCCCAAAAAATGTAGCATGAATGCAGCATTAGACATACTTCTGCTTCACTCAGGGCTCCAGTACCCTACAGAAAGCACTAAAACAATGCTCCTTGCTCGTTCCGTCTTCAGAAGACTGGCCTGCTTATGGGCAGGCAGCCTGGCATGCATTTATACCAGGCTGACCTGCCAGCAATTCTGCCAGACTTACTCCCTTTCCGGACAAGATCTCCTCACCAGCCCGCTGGCACTTCCAGCAGATGGAGGGAAGGTCAGTGGAGGCTCTGTGTTCCTTCCATGAGCAGGCTGGTTGGAGCATTTCCGTGTGTTACCATACAGTGCTATGCTGGAAAGAGTATCGGAGAGTCACCCTGCAGCCGGAGGAGCTGTAGGCTAAAGTGAACATGCTACCACTTGACCTCCAGGGCTTGTAGCATTATGTCCCCCCTCCCTGGTAAAAGGTGAAAAGAAGGGAGGGGGAGACATTGAGATAGATTTTCATATCTCACTCACCTACACACAACATAGACCCTATGCACCCTTCACACAAACACACACTACACACCTCATACACCCACACTGCCCTCCACACACACACAGACTGCCCCCTTCACACACACAGAGACTGCACCTCACACACACACTATACCTCTCACACAGACAGGCACACAGACTGCCCCCTCACACAGACTGCCTTCTCACACACACACAGACTGCCCCCTCACACAGACTGACCCCTCACACAGACTGACCCCTCACAGACTTCAGCCTCACACACACTGCTTCCCTAACACACACACACACAGACTGCCCCCAAACACACACTCCACCCCTCACACATACACTGACTGCCCCCTCACACAGACTGACCCCTCACACAGACTTCAGCCTCACACACACTGCTCCCTCACACACACTGCCCCCTACACACACGGCTTCCCTAACACACACACAGACTGCCACTTCACAAACACTCACACTGTCCCCTCACACACTCTGCTCCCCTCACACACACACACACTTCCCCCTCACACATGCACTGTTTCCCTACCACACACACACACACAGACTGCCCCCTAACATACACTACACCCCTCACACACTCCCCACCCCTCGCACACTGCCCCCTACCACACGCATTACCCCTTCACACACACACACAGCACCCTTCACACACACAGCAACCCTCAAACACACACACACAGCACCTCTCACACAAACACACACACACACAGCACCCTTCATGCACACACAGCACCCTTCACACACACACTGCACCTCACTGACACACACACACAGCACCCTTCACACATACAGCACCTCCCTGACACACGTAGAAAAAAAAGTAGAATAGAAAATAGAAAAAAAAAGATTAATTTAAGTACATATTAAAAAAAAGAAACGCACACACACAGCACAGTCCTCATGCAATATAAGAATGATATGCAGTTGGCTGTCCGTAACCTTCCACCTGTGATGTACATTAAAAAAAAAAAAAGCAAAAAGGGCCATGACCTTGAACTCAACTTCACAAGAATAAAGCATCATTTAGGGCTTGTTTTCAGTCAGTAATGTTACCTGATTTTGACAGCATTACTGGCAGTACATTGGTACATATTGGATTCAGGTCATTTGATAATGGTTCATAATTCAGTCAATATTCACAAGATGTATTGGTTAGCAATACTAGATTGTAAGGTACCCCATGGTGTCACTTAAGGATATAATGAGAAAAACAATAAGAAACAGAAAAATTCCAGCCAATTTTAGTGTTATTCATCGTAAATCCTGATATACTTGTATGAACATTGAGCAGTCAAGTAATATTTGAGGTAGAATAAATTAAGAAAATGCCATTCAGTTGGACACTTGCTTGAGGTATGGCAAAACAAAGGTATACATTAAAATGTAAATTGTTATTAGTTTAAAGAAATGTGAAAGTATTTGCTGGGTAAACACTAATCTGTGAAGGAATTAGGATCATAAAGGGTAATACACTATCTGAGAATCATTTGTGGGATGACTTCCAGATATAGGAGGAATTAAGATCACCCTAGTAATGAGTAATAAAAAATTCCCCCAGGTAATTAGAAGGAATAAAATAAACGTTTTCTGTATTATTATTATACTTTTTCTATTATTCTATATTGAAACCTTTGTAAGGGCAATAGGGTTAATGTAATAACTGAACAGGGAGACATGTTTTTCTCTCTATCATTTCTATGCAAATTGCTGTAAAATTAATTTGATATTTAATTCAGTTTTTTCAAACACTTCTCAAGAGTACTTATCTCTTGCTAATGGTAATAAGCTTAATTAAAAAAAAAAACCAACAACGTTTTTTGAAATCTCCTGATGACGCCAACTTCACACACACACACAAAACCTATAACAGTGTGGGAAAGGAAAGAGTCTGAGGAAATTGTAGCACCCTCTTATTGCAAAAAGGCGTGTCTGGTGAAAGGTTTTAAGGTCCAACTGGTGTACAAAGTGTTTTAGGAGAGATCTTGAAATAAAGTGATAGTGTGACTCTCAAAAAGAATTGGGACTGTATATAAGCAGCCTTGATTAAAATGTCCTCTTTAATCAGATAGCGAAACACGCAACAAACAATGTCAGAGAAACAAGAGGTCTGAGTGCTCTTTTGGCTTGTTCAAAATAATTGACAGTAGCTGGTGGGTGGCTCAATAAACAATAGCCTTGGGTGTGGGTATAACGTAGTCTGTGGAAAGTGCACCTTAAAATGCACTGGATGTCATGTGACTGTACGACAATGGAGAAAAATGGAAATTAACTGGGACTTTTGCTTTCTGTCTTTGGCAGTTGATTATTTTGTTAATTATAGGTACCTAACAATACATATCCCACACAACACAGTACATAGGAGTACCAGTGTGAGCTTTCTTAAAAACAGAATATAAGAAATGGAGCTTACCAGGCAAAGTCTGGAGAATATCTAAGTTGGGGTTGCGGCTGTTCATTTTTTAAAATTAATTTCATCTGGCCGTGGTATCATTCAGCACAGTATTTACTGCTTCTGCAGTTTTGAGACCATTGTATATGATTGCAGTAGGAAGAGGAGGCCTATGCAAAATAGTACCGTTGGCTTACGACTACAACTAGGCATCAGTGGCCCAGAAATCAAGGTCCTCATCTTCTAGCTTAGTCCACTTGTGCTTTAATGAATAAGAATCAGATGGCAGATTTTGTAGAATATCTATCTCCTATTCTACCTTCTCCCCTTTAAACTCAATTTAAAAAAAAAAAACTGTTCTGTTCCTTCTTCCACTCTTAATTCCTTCTCCCATGTCTCTGAGAACAGGAAGTCCGTATATTTGTTCTACGTTCTAAAAAAGAGAAATAAATGTCACAAAGGTCGGTACTCACTTACCTGTTCGGGGCATCCATGAGGTCAGAAGGCAGTAACTCAAGTTCCTCGGCTTCATCCCGGCCTCCTTCAGCCTCTGCTGTCCCATTCATTGTCAGAGGACATGTGGCGGCCCCTCTGTGTGGATAAGATATTGGTCGCCATGTGGGAATCTGGTCCAGCATGGCCATGAGGATGGTGGGTGGAGTCTGGGATGGAATTAGGACAATGATGCATCCAAAATGGTGCTGAGTCCCATGAAAACATTTATAAAGATATGTAACTCCGCCTGCAGGGGGAAGAGGATGTGATTTATCTGACCTTTATATTCCACTTCCTTCCTAAAGTCATTGCTCAGTTTTTCTGTAGCCTAGTCTCAGTTTTCTAGAGTATCCTTGTGACTAGGGTGCTGTAACGGATCGACGGGCACCCCGACTGGGTACCTCCATTGAAGAATGCTCCTAGCGCTTCCGGAGGACTCCAAGCACTGCAGCAGACACCACAACCACCGAACCGGAGCAGCATACGAATGCTCTCAAGCATATGAATGCTGTAAACAGCTGAACAGGAAAAGCATACAATCAGCTTACACTCCTGGCAATCAGTATACAATCCAATTCTCCCAATAACGAGACGACACTTCGTTTTGAGGTCAAGCAGAACTGACTGTACTGGCACATACAACCTCTTTTATTCCCAATCCACAAACTTAGTACTGCCCACAGGGTTTTGAAATACAACCAATCAATCCGTACAATACACACAGACACTCCCACACAAAATCTTCCCCTCTCCCCTTACTGAACACAATGGGTAATATAATTATCACAGGCAGAGAAATACAGTTTTTACAAAATATTAATAACTTCCACAATATACATGCCATTCACATACATTTTCAGAATCAGCATGCTTGAAATATACACATACTCAAAACTCAGGGCAATCAGTTCAGGGGTTAAAAAGTTAAGGGAAAGTCCTATTTGACTAAATGAAGAATGGCTTTCCTGCCCAAAACCAGTTCCACAGAATCTTCTATCCTGGAGATAATTGGGAAGTAATCCAATTATCTCCATGGACAGAGGCAAAACTCCATTAGCCACATGGTAGCAAAATACAATAAAATACACAAAAATATATAACTGTGCAGCTATAAAACAGGTACATTCAACATATCCCCAGATAGCTTAGATCTGAGCGCACATTATGACTGAATGGCGCTCAGATCACATACATACAGTTCAATTGCCATGGAGCCAAAGTCTTTCACATAGTCTTTCGTTATACGAATGGGCTCCATGGCATAGCTATCTGGGGTAACACTGCTCACATAGGGAAAGTACAGAATGACCCAGCTTTCGGGTCTTTGCAGGGGAAAATCAAGCATTTCAACATGGGGCCATAGTCACAGGGCAGGAGGCTGGAGGCTTGTCTTCTCCAATGCCCAGTGGCGAGGCTGGTTCCGCCACATTTGCTTTCAGGCGTGCTCCTGGTTACCAGTATTTTGGATTTTTCCCTAAAATTTTTTCCAGCTGCATGCCCTGATCTCCAGACTGCCTTTGACTCTACTTCTCTGTTTTGCCCTTTTTGGATTTTATGCTTGGCTATTCCACTCCTAATAAATCACCCGTGCCATCATTGAACCCTGTTTCTACTTCCAGTGAACCTTGTGGGTTGTGCTTGTAAGTGAATAACCCCCTAAGTAGTAATGTTTTTTTCTGTTTCCTTCTCTGCTCAATTTTTAGTTATTCTGTTACAGTATTTTACATTTGCTGGCTCTAAGTGCTCTTTTACAGAACATGCCATACCTTAACCCCTTCCCTTTAGGTTGTGCTATGCCATCCTACAAAACAAGGGTTTTAACATTGTTCTGTCAGCTTAGCATGCCCTAACAATCAGGCCCTCCCTCCATACCAAATACTAACCCTCCTCACTGGGTCCAATTGAGGGGACTGCCTAACAATCCAGTAAGTTTTCCAGCAGCGAATCATGCCAATCCATGTCCTGTCATTGCGGTGTCATCACAGAGAATTTAATTTACAAGCCTTATATTTGACCCCACCGCTTTCGTAAACCCTATAAACCCTGTACATTGGGGCAGGGACCATCCTGAGTGGGTGCAAAAAGTCGGATAGGCAAAGTCGGCAGCGCTAGGCTCCACAATATCATGTTATGTCCTGTCCCCTCTCATTAGGTTCTGTCCTCTCATGATCGACACCATGCAGCAGAGCTACAAGGAAAAGGTTACAAGATGGGTTGTCTACTTTTACAAATGGTATGCCATGATGGGATATAATGTTCATTCTGCCATACAGTCTCAAAGGCAACATGTACCCAGTAAACCAGTCTGGCAACATTTTTATGTGTAAAAACGGAAATGGGTAATCTTGTTTTTGATCCAGTAACTTCCCACAACTCCATAAAAAAATCTGTACATGGGGTGCATCGTTGTACTCGTAGTACATCACAGGATGTGTATTTTATTGCAGTAAAAGCTAACAGCATTATGACATTCATAGTTAAATTGCCTCGCAGAAGATCGAAAATGAGAAATTAATTTCACAAACATATTTAGATTGTATTCATATTAGATTGCGTTCCATGCATAAATATTCAATGTGAAATGAAAGTACTATTTCTCCGGAACAAAATGATATATAATAAGTGTGGATGCACTTAATATGTACAGTATGGTAGAACAGACTTGGTTGAACAGAGCTTGAATTCTTTTGTTTTGGTTCAGAACAATTTCCTCTGTCCTAAATGCATTAAGAATAATGCCACCTAACTTAGAAAAAGAAAAAAGGTTTATCTTTCATACAAAGCTGACCATTCTTTCTACAAATCCCAATGTATCCCACATTTTCTTTTTCTAAAACCATTTAGAAAATCATTTCCTCGCACTCTATATTTCCCACTAAGGACCACTTGAAGGATCCATGGGACCAATAACTAAACATACCCAATTCAAATATCCCTTGATAGTATCATTATTTTTTTTTATAAGTGAAAACATCTCCCGTTAATGTAAAATGAAAAAGCAATATAGCATAGATATCAAAGAAGCCTGACAGAATGAGATCTTATTTTCTATAGCAAGTTAACTCATAGAAGTGAGAATATTGACTAAACCGGGAATTGTAGTGAATTGAAAAGGGAATTACAAATTTTAGGACAAATTTGTCCCTGTCTCCTGATTGTAAAGCAGCCATGCTTTGCTGCTGAGAAGTACAATAGCATGCACTGCACCACGTGAATGAATAGCTCCTGAGCTGTAGATGGCACAGTTTAATTCTGGTTACTATTTGTGTATCCCTGTAAACTTGTTAGTTTACTCACAGGAAGGAAGTTCTGTTTTGCTCTCTCTAGCTCCTCCCATTTTTATTATTTTATTTTGTGTTCTGGCTGCTGTTTCAAATAACAGTTGTGTTCTAAATGCTTGCTGCTTAATCCACACAAGTAAAGCTTAAAGAAACACTATAGTCCAAAACAACTTTAGCTTAATGAAGCAGTATTGGTGCATATGTCATGCCCCTGCAGTCTCACTGCTCAGTTCTCTGTCATTTAGGAGTTACATTACTTTGTTTATACAGCCCTAGTCACACCTCTCAGAGACTCACAGAGCCTTCCTAAACACTGATTGTAAAGAGTCATCTAATGGTTACACTTCCTTTACTGCAAATTCTGTTTAATTTAGAATTTCTCATCTCCTGCTCTGTTAATAGCGTTCTAGGCCCTTCAAGTTACAGAGCAGGAGATAACTTTTAAAGTAAGTTACATCTAATAAGAAATAAAAACAAACATTTTGTTTTTATGCAGGCTGCGTCAGTCACAGCCAAGAGAGGTGTGGCCAGGGTTGCATGGACAGAAACAAAAGTGATGGCACTGAATTAAGCAGTAAAACTTCAGGGGCATGTGTCAGGGTACCTTGTGTGGTAGCACAGTCAAGTGATTGGGGACATGACAAACAATTCTCCTCTTGTTCCCAGCTAGTTTCACGCTGGCCGCGGTAGCTCCACCCTTATTTAGGATGCGCCGCATGCGCGCAGACATCATGATGCTAATGACATCACGGCCTGCCAAATCTTTAAATTCAAACATTTTGGGGGCATGACTACAACTCAAGGAACATAGTCCATATTGGTACCAATGACAAAGTCAAAGGAAAGAATGAGTTCAGGGAACTAGGAAGTAAGTTAAACAAAATGACCTCCAAGGTAATATTTTCAGAAATATTACCTGTGCCGTGCACTACAGCAGAAAGGCAGTGGGAGATGTAAATAAAGCACTAGTACTTAAGGAGCTAAATGGGGAAATAACCTCTGTATTTACTCTTGCAAGAGTCTTTTGTTTCAGGTATTGCACCGGAGGATTGGAGGAAGGCAGATGTCGTTCCTATATTTAAAAAGGGTTCATGACTGCTGACCCCGGACCAAACTCCCACCACCCGTTGCCCAATAAATACACAACACCTTTTGTATGGGTAAGGGCAACGGCCGCAGCTTTATTATACAATTAACATAAATCATCACCAGCGTCCACAACCTGTCAGCTGTTGGGGGATTACCAACAGACAGCTCTATCAAATGACTCACGAGTCCGATGCAGCCTGCCCCCGCCATCAGCTCTCAGCAGGCAACGACTCCCCAAGCCGCTTGGGCACTTTCTTCCAAACCTCTTCGCTGGCCAGGACTACCGCGAGCTGTGACAAAACAAAGAAACAACAGCACACAACCAAAAACAACACCATCATAAACACTATTTGGGGTGGGCGGGCGGGAAGCTAGCAACACTACACCTCTGCCCGGGAACTGGTGAGTACCCTCCCCTTTTCCCCATCTTAATGTCCCCCATGTGCCACAATGTATCCCCTTATGACCCAACCCCTTATCCCTGCCTGCAGTCATGTCCTCCCTTCCTTAAGATTTCCAGGGAGGTACTTGACTGCTGACCCCAGACCAAACTCCCACCACCCGTTGCCCAATAAATACACAACACCTTTTGTATGGGTAAGGGCAACGGCCACAGCTTTATTATAGAATTAACATAAATCATCACCAGCGTCCACAACCTGTCAGCTGTTGGGGGATTACCAAAAGAAAGCTCTATCAAATGACCCACGAGTCCGATGCAGCCTTCCCCCGCCATCAGCTCTCAGCAGGCTGCAACTCCCCAAGCCGCTTGGGCACTTTCTTCCAAACCTCTTCGCTGGCCAGGACTACCGCGGTTCCTCCCTACCTACTCCCCTGGGAGGGACCGCGCCCCCCGCAGCCAGTGCCTCCTCGATACCAGACTGGAGACCCGCATTTAGAATATCCAACCCTATGAGGGAGAGGTGTACCCCATCCTCCCGCATCAAGTTGGAATTGTCCCCTTCCAGCTCTCTGTGCCTAATGACAAAACCGCCGATCCGGCAGACAAATTTCCCAATGGCCACGTTTAGCTTGCGCCTACTACGCTCCACGCCCTTTGCGTGAGGCAGCGAACGCCAACGCGGCCTGGACACTATGTCCGAACAAATAAGGGTCAACTCAGGGAAAAGAGCCATACACCGAGCCAGGTCGTGCCTAATTGCATGCAGGAGGTCCACTGACCTGCTGCGCCCTAGGTCATTTCCCCCTGCATGAATTACTAGAGTCACTGGCCCCGACACGTACCTACGAAGAGATACGCATTCAGAATACAGCTGCTGCCACAACATACACCTAATACCCCTCCACTTTACCCTGGCTATCTCGTAGGGAAAAACCCAAATTTCTCCCATAGGGACGCTCCTCAGCTCGCCGCGCTGCCCAATACACGTATGAATGTCCCAATATCCAAATGCAGCGGGGCCGAGGACCTACGGAGAAATTACGTTATAGTAAATGAGGTCTTACATAGGACCTGTAGCTGTGAACCCCATCTACCCAAGCGCTGAATCGCTGCGTCCGAGAAACCCCACAAACTAGCCCTTGTGAAACCCCACAAACTAGCCCTATCCGAAAAGAATGAGCTGAGTACTGGCGAGGATTCACCCCGCATGCAACCAAGGCAGCACGGAACCTGGCTGAGAACTGATAAGTGTGAGGGGGGACCCATCCCTATGAACCAGAAAGGAGAGACACCACACCGGCCTAATCTGCAAATAATCTAGGAAAAGCCGTACTGGACAAAACCTGCCACCCGTGGCACCGATAAGTACCCATGAACCCATACCTACCTGGTCCGTCTTGGAACGCCTTATGAAAGCATCTACCTGGTCCTCGGACCACCGGATATCTGCCAGAAGCAGCGGCCCAACTGCCCTACAGTTGCAGGCAACCAACTCGCACACCTTAAAAGCTCCAAAAAAACAAAATGCAAATGCAACCCGAAATAATGAGGCTTCGTAGTCTGAGAAACAAACTGCCCCCAGAGCCGCCTGAATCCGTTCCAGCAAGTCGGCTGACACCGGGCGGCGGCGGTCTGGGGCCCTCCTAAGTCTCCAACCCCGGATAACTCACTGTATACCAAACCACCGAGAAACGTCTTGCCAACCCATAGACCGACACAGAAAGGATAGGGCGTTCAATGACTTCTCGGCCGCCGAACAAGACTTACCCTGCGCAAACATCGACTCCAACATTATCAGAGTCGCCTCCAATCGCCCGAACTCTGACCCCAGGCCCTGCGAGAACGAGGACAGCCATGTCCGCCAGATGGTTTGATATGCTTTCCAGGACGAGTCAGCTAAGGAGTCCGACACCAAGCTTCTCAATCCTCCAAATCGATCTCCCATAAGGAAACTGGACATCGGATACCCACTGCCTCCGCATTAATCCACCCCCCCTTTAATTAATCCACCCCCCCTTTAATAAATCCACCCCCTTTAATAAATCCACCCCCTCTAATTAAACCAGCACCCCCTTTAATTAATCCACCCCCCTTTAATAAATCCACCCCCCTTTAATTAATCAGCCCCCCTTTAATTAATTCACCGCCCCCTTTAATTAATTCACCCCCCCTTTAATTAATTCACTGCCCCCTTTAATTAATTCACCGCCCCCTTTAATAAATTCAGTCCCAGACATAAAATATCTACTCACATTTCAAAGATGCCTTCCTTGCCTGCCGAGTCCGACCACTGGGTGCCTCGACGCCCGGAAATGGATCCTTCCGCTGAAGATCCGTGAAGGCAAACTGACGGCGCTGCGCGCGTCGTCATCACGTTGCGTGATGCCGCGGCCCGCAACGCTCCTCCCTCTCCTCCTCATAGAAGAAGGAAGTCCCGCGGGGCCGCAAAGGTGCAATGCCTAGGTCTTATTTTCAGGGTAGGGCTTATTTTCGGGGTAGGGTGTATTTTCGGGGAAACACGGTAGCAACACTACACCTCTGCCCGGGAACTGGTGAGTACCCTCCCCTTTTCCCCCATCTTAATGTCCCCCATGTGCCACAATGTATCCCCTTATGACCCAACCCCTTATCCCTGCCAGCAGTCATGTCCTCCCTTCCTTAAGATTTCCAGGGAGGTACTAAATCCTTGCCTGGAAATTATAGTCATGTGAGCATAACTTCTTTGACTGGGAAAATATTTGAAGGGCTATTAAGGGATAATATTCATGAATTCATTGGGAAGAACTTTGTTATTAGCAATAATCAGCATGGTTTTATGAAACATAGGTAATGTCAAACTAACCTAATTGCATTCTACAAAGAACTAAGTAGAAGTATAGATCAGGCTGTTGCAGTGGATGTGATCTACTTGGATTTTGCCAAGGCATTTGATACGGTTCCTCACAATAGGTTAGTCTTCAAACTAAAAGAAATTCTAGATGAATATTCTTCTAGTTATGCACTTCGGGGTCAAGAATGCACAAGCAACTTACACCCTAAATGGTAGTGAATTAGGGAAAACCACACACGAGAAGGATTTGGGAATTGTTATAGACAACAAATTAGGCAACAATATGCAATGTCAATCTGCAGTTGCTAAGGACAGTAATGTTTTGTCACGTATAAATAGGGGCATAAATTCTCGGGATGAAAATATAATTTTGCCTCTTTGAATATGCTGTGCAATTTTGGCACTTGTTCTAAAGAAGGATATCATGGCACTAGAAAAAGTGCAGAGACGAGCTACAAAATTGATCAAAGGAATGAAGCTTTTTAGTTATGAAGAAAGGTAAAAAAAATTGAAATCCCTTTAGTTTGGAGAAACGGCGCCTCAGAGGGGATATGATAACATTATACAAATATATTCGGGGCCAGTACAAACCATTATCTGGAAATCTATTTATAAACAGGGCTATACATAGGACACAAGGTCACGCATTTAGGCTGGAAGAAAGGAGATTTAATCTAAGACAAAGAAAATGTTGTTGTTTTTTTTACAAAGCAATAAGGATGTGGAATTATCTGCCTGAAGAGGTGGTTTTATCAGAGTCCATACAGACGTTTAAACAACAATTGGATAAATACTTCCAAAAACATAACATAGAGGGATATCATTTCTAATTAGGGCGGTAATTGCTGCTTGATCCAAGGAGATATATATCTAACTGCTATTTTGGGGTCAAGAAGGACATTTTTCCTAGTTTGTTGCAAAATTGGAAGCGCTTCAGACTAGGTTTTTTTGCCTTCTTTTGGATCAAGAGCAAAAACATATGTGAGGAAGGCTGAACTTGATGGACGCAAGCCTCTTTTCAGTAACTATGTAACTACTTAAGGGAGGCTCAGGGAAAGACCCATTGCCCTGTTGTGGTTCTTCTTAGTCCCAATAGAGCATTTCTTTATATTGTTATCTCAGATTTTGACTTTTGGCCGTGTTTGACGATTCTACCTTCTGTATTCCTTTGACCTTGGCTCTTGTACTCTCATTGCTCCTGATTTCTGGCATCCCTGACCTCGGCTTGTTTATCATTATTCTCTGTTCTTGTGACATTATTCTGGTCAGTCTAAGGTCCGGTATACGTTACTATTCTGTTACACTCTGCATGTAGGATCTCCTGTTATTACTGACAGCATGATCTATACACAAAAACTGCTTAATTAAGCAAAAGTTGTTTTGATGAACATAGTGTCCCTTTAACCCCTTAAAGACCAAACTTCTGGAATAAAAGGGAATCATGACATGTCACACATGTCATGTGTCCTTAAGGGGTTAATGCTGCTTTATCACAAGCTTCCAGTGTCCCTTCCTGATACATAACCAACAGGCCAAAGGCCCAGACATTAAAGTAAAACTACAATTCAGTTGCATCTACAATTCAAGTAAATGCTGTGTGAGACGAGAAGAGTTCCATCCAATTTACTGAAAAAATGGCAAGTGGTTCAGATATCAAATTTGCAATTGCAAAACTCAACAATGCCAACTACCTTCCAGTGTCCTTCCCTGATACATAACCAACATTTACCTGTCGTAGGTAAATGTTAGATTTATTCAGGGTAAATTTCTCATTTAAAGCAGGAGTAGTCAAGCTGAAAGCATACCCGACAGATTTTTTCTAGATTGGCTAATTTGACCTTAATTGTAAAGTCACCTTGAATTTACTTAGAATTCCCACTTCAGTAAATAACCATGTTAATAATATTAAGCAACCTGTGTAAACAATATAACAAACTACAGAATTTATCATGCTCAGCCAACCGACAACCTAGGATCACCAATTATGATTTATAATGATCATTGACAAAGAAAGGTTTATTTTGTATACGGTCGATATGTCAAGAGGACATTGTTTTCCTGTCCTGTTATTGGAAATGAAATATACAAAGATTTCTTATCAGCAATAATGTTCAGAACAAAGGAACTCTTAAGCTGCCGCCATGTGCTCTTATCAAATGATTGGAAGTCTTGGGATCTTCAAAGCAGATGACAATTCTATGAGAAGTATCTTTTAATGCAATACAAAGAGGAGCTGTCATTCCAAGATTTCCTTAATAAATTTATATAATAACAAGTTACTTTCAATCAATCCATGTTTTTTTATATGGTTAACAATGTATAATGCATTTTGAAGTTTAATCTAAAAATATTACAATAATATATTGTAATATAATGAATTTGTATATGCTCACGCATTATGCATATTAATATTGAGACTTTTTATTGAAAATTAAAACATTTTTGAGAAGGCAGAATTTTGTCCGTATGGCAGTTTGGCTCAGCAGAATTTCAGTACAGAAAAACTGGTTGAGGAACGAGACAAACAAAAGGTTACGAAAAATGGCCAAACAGTGTACTACAAAACATATACATAATGTAAATTTTATTTTTACAACAGCATTTCCCCGTCATTTGGTTTACAGATCAAGTTAAAAAATTTAACCAATAGATGGAAAAGAGGAAGTGTTAAAAAATATATATAAAACTCAATATTTATTTATAGATCTATTACATATAAAATGTATAAACATAGATTTTTTTTTTCATTGCCACTCCTTTTGTTCTGAAAAAGAATCAGATGAACCAAAAGGGCACAAAATTGGGCCAATTAGTGTACTACTAAACATATACATAATATAAATATTATAATACAGTTACAGTTGCAAGAAAAAGTATGTGAACCCTTTGGAATGATATGGATTTCTACAGAAATTGGTCATAAAATGTGATCTGATCATCATCTAAGTCACAACAATAGACAATCACAGTCTGCTTAAACTAATAACACACTAAGAATGAAATGTTCCCATGTTTTTATTGAACACACCATGTAAACATTCACAGTGCAGGTGGAAAAAGTATGTGAACCCCTAGACTAATGACATCTCCAAGAGCTAATTGGAGTGAGATGTCAGCCAACTGGAGTCCAATCAATGAGATTGGAGGTGTTGGTTACAGCTGCCCTGCCCTATAAAGAACACACACCAGTTCTGGGTTTGCTATTCACAAGAAGCATTGCCTGATGTGAATGATGCCTTGCACAAAAGAGCTCTCAGAAGACCTACGATTAAGAATTGTTGACTTGCATAAAGCTGGGAACAGTTATAAAAGTATCTCCAAAAGCCTTGCTGTTCATCAGTCCACAGTAAGACAAATTGTCTATAAATGGAGAAAGTTCAGCACTGCTGCTACTCTTCCTAGGAGTGACCGTCCTGTAAAGAAGACTGCAAGAGCACAGCGCAGACTGCTCAATGAGGTGAAGAAGAATCCTAGAGTGTCAGCTAAAGACTTACAAAAGTCACTGGCAAATGCTAACATCCCTGTTAGTGAATCTACAATACGTAAAACACTAAACAAGAATGGATTTCATGGGAGGATACCACAGAGGAAGCCACTGCTGTCCAAACAAAACATTGCTGCACATTTACAGTTTGCACAAGAGCACCTGGATGTTCCACAGCAGTACTGGCATAATATTCTGTGGACAGATGAAACCAAAGTTGAGTTGTTTGGAAGAAACACACAACACTATGTGTGGTGAAAAAGAGGCACAGCACACCAACATCAAAACCTCATCCCAACTGTGAAGTATGGTGGTGGGGGCATCATGGTTTGGGGCTGCTTTGCTGCATCAGGGCCTGGACGGATTGCTTTCATCGAAGGAAAAATGAATTCCCAAGTTTATCAAGACATTTTGCAGGAGAACTTAAGGCCATCTGTCTAACAGCTGAAGCTCAACAGAAGATGGGTGTTGCAACAGGACAATGACCCAAAGCATAGGAGTAAATCAACAACAGAATGGCTTAAACAGAAGAAAATACGCCTTCTGAAGTGGCCCAGTCAGAGACCTGACCTCAACCCGATTGAAATGCTGTGGCATGACCTCAAGAAAGCGATTCACACCAGACATCCCAAGAATATTGCTGAACTGAAACAGTTCTGTAAAGAGGAATGGTCAAGAATTACTCCGGACTGTTGTGCACGTCTGATCTGCAACTACAGGAAACATTTGGTTGAAGTTATTGCTGTTTACATGGTGTGTTCAATAAAAACATGGCAACATGTCATTCTTTGTGTGTTATTAGTTTAAGCAGACTGTGATTGTCTATTGTTGTGACTTAGATGATGATCAGATCACATTTTCTGACCAATTTGTGCAGAAATCCATATCATTCCAAAGGGTTCACATTCTTTTTCTTGCAACTGTATTTGGTTCACACGTCGCGTGAGAAGGAGATTCCAATAGAGAGGAAATTGGTCACTTCTTGATTGGTCTGTGAGTAAAATCTACATTTAGTGGCTATTCCGTAGCTTTTCAATCATCTTTTTTTCCACCAATCATATTTTTTTTTGTTTGACGCCACTGGCAGAATTCTAAATTGAGAATCAAAACAAACATCCACAAGCCATTTGTTTGTTTGGCCATATGGTGCTTTGAAGTTTGGTAATTCAGTCAGCCACTTACTCAGGATTGCTAGTGGATGTAAAGCATTTGCCATGGAGCAAGGCAGGAAGTCATACACCAAGTTTCATACAAATGCAGAACTACCAAGCGTTGTATCACAGGAACAGCATTGCTAGGATCTATAGGAAAAACAACACAATATGAAGTGAAAAGTGCGGGATCTTATGAATATGACGTGCCAATTGGGTGATTGGCAGAAATTCTGATTACCGATCCTCCATGTAGCAAAAACTTGGGGGAACCTATTTGCACCAAGTCCAAACATTTTCGGTTCAGTTATTGATTCTGAGTGCTGATCCAGGAACCAGGAAAAAATGGGGATGGAAAGAAGAGGCATTTATCAACAAAGTGCAGGCTCATGTTCCAATAGCTTGTATTGCCACTGATACAAATCCACCAGAATCCCAAGCAGGCACAAGGATCCATTTGAGTGCCTCCAAGAAGTTTGACTTGCAAAAAGCAAGTTGTATAGCAAAGAAGTAAGAAGGGGGTGAGTGAAGGATCATCTCACTAGTGCTGGTATGAAGCAACATCTGCAAAGATACCACAAGACTGTATTGCTGAGGGAAAAAGCAGACCAAGAAAGTTCTTGGGCAGACAGCATGTCCACTGGTGCTGTTTCTGATTCTGTGCAGTTGTCACAGCCTACCACTGGTGCTACCTTCTCCACTTCTGGTACCACCACACTTAGGCAGAACAGGGGTGATGACGAGGTTGGCAAGGATAGTGCCTGTTGGCAGTTTCAATTTGGACAGCAACAGTCACACCCCTCATAATCCAGTAGATAAAAAATAAATAAAACATTTTTAAAAAGCTGTTTCTTTTTTTTAGCAGCTACTTCCAGTGCCACATACACCCATTTTAGTTCACTGGCTTAGAATTGTTTTAGTTATTGATTGTTTTTTTATTTCTAGTAATAGACGGATTTGATTTGAAGTGTGTTTCTGTGCCACGGTTTGTGCTGTGTAAATTACATTGATATACAGTGTGTAGCCACAATTTACTGCACAAGTAAACCCCTTGTAAAAAACTGTATTTGGGGCACACCCAGAACATGCATTTCTCAGCAATGGTGCTGCTGTAGTGACCAAAACGTATACAAAATGCCAATTAAGAAACAGCGCATACACAAAAATAAAGTTTTACATTTTACAAGGCTTCTTAAAAACATCTCAGTAAGCCAATATGGGAATTCGGTTTCACCATATGGTCCACCACTTCACCACAGTACCCCAATGTTTGCTTGTCCTACTAATTCCATTTAGTCCTACATTAATTAATTTAGCACTAGCACTATTTAATTTGCTTCACACATTAAAATTTGTGTATGGTATGGTGGTACTTAATCTCCATATTTGTTTGCGGAAATAGGCGATTCTAATTTGCAGAGTTTAAAACTGCATTTTGTGTGCGCTCTGTTCCTTAATTCAAGTAAACCCCTTGTGGTAAGTCTTGTTTTTTTTTTTTTTTTTTTTTTAACTATTTGTAGAAAAGGCTTATTCTAGAGAGAGGGAAGAAAGGGAAAGTAAGGAAGGAAGGTGTAACAAGAACCCTCAAATGTGACTTCCACAGAATTCGGGAACCCCTCCTCTGATCTGGGTGATTTTTGGATATGTTGTTCACTCAGATCAGAGCTATCCAGGGATGTATAATTTATGGGGATATGTTTGAGTTTTGGGGTGTTTCTTTGGGTATAAATTGGTATTTTCTCCTGTGGATAATTAAGTTATTCTATTAGCTATCTTAATTATATCACAGACAGAGGCGTGCCGACTGTATGTGGGAGTGTTACAGTAACAATTATTGTTCCTATTGGTCTATTTGTTCCTATTGGTTCTTTTTGTCCCTGTGTTCCATCAGGTCCAAGGGGTGTGCCTCTGGCCTGAAAAGGTGTATAAAAGAAATGCCTTCTGCTCAATAAATGAGACCTTCTTACCCTCAACTCGCAGCCTTGTCTCGTGTTGTAGGGAACAGCTTAAACTGCTATATCACTGCTAGCTCTTGTAAGAGCTCTCTTCAGCTATACTAGTTCTCCAGGATATCGGGTTGGGACCTTGCAGCGCTCTATCTATGGGAAGAAAGATGTCCAGACGGTAGATACCTTCACTCTATAGGGGTAACTGTCACAGAAGGGAAAGGAAGGAAGGGGCGGAAAGGAAAGAAGGAAGGAAGGAAAGAAGGAAGGGAAGGGAAGGTAAGGAAGGAAGGAAGGAAGGGAGGGGAAGGAAGAAAGGAAGGGAAGGAAAGGAGCGAAAGAAGGAAATACATTAAATAACTTCTATTGCTGCAGCTGTGCCTCCCCCTTTATTTAAATGCCTCTGATTGCTGTCTGACTGAGTCTCGTGGTCAGGGCCGTCCCGTCCCTAGGATGGACTGTGGCAATGGCCCCAGGCAGCACTTTAAAAGGGACGGCATTTTGCCACCCCGGGCCTCCTCTGCTGCATAAATATGCATATGGCTCTCTAATCAGGCAATTTAGGCAGCTGCCTAAAATCGCCTTCAGGCAGACTGATCCATCAGGTCCTCTGTGAAGACCCAACACCAGGAGGGGGCCCGGTGGCATGCCTTGTGTGCAGCCGGGTGCGCAGCCCCTTCAGCAGTGTGCCCTGCAGGAGAGAGCCTCTGGTCTGCAGCTCTGCTGGGTGTGAGCTGCAGACCATGTAATGAAAGGCTCACACTGACAACCCCATAACCTGCTTTCCCCACTCTCACCCCCACAGCCTTCCTTCCCCACTGTCAACCCCATAACCTGCCACCCCAATGGCCTGCCTCCCCCACTGTCACCCCCATAGCCTGCCTCCCCCATCATCCCCACAGCCTGTCCCACACCTTGAAACCCACCACTGTCACCCCCACACTGTAACTCTCACCTTCATTTCCTGTCACCCCCACAGCCTGCCACCCACCACTGTCACCCCCACAGCCTGCCACTGTCACCCCTGCAGCCTGCTTCCCCCACTGTCACCCCCACACCCTGCCCCCCACTACTGTCATCTCCACACCCTGACCCCACGGACAGTCGTTCCCACAATGTAACGGTCACACTCACATCCTGCCACCCACCACTGTCACCCTCACATCCCAATCCCCACATGGTCACCCCCACACCCTGCCCCTCACACTTTCACCCCTACAGCCGGTCACCCTCACGTCCTGCCACCCACCCACCCTTCACTACACACACACACACAGTATTCAATACACACACTATCTATGACACAAAAACAGACACTGCACCCATGACACACAGATACTGCATCCAAGACACACAGACACTGCATCCACTACACACACTGCATCCACTACACAAACCGACATTGCATTCACTACACACACACACACACACACTGCATAACAATGGATGTTGGCGTGCTTTTGGTGGAGGGTGCTGTGTGGACTGTTGCCATAGCAACCCGCGGCTCACGAGTGGAGAAGACATGAAGCTGCAGGAGGGTCGGATTAGACATCTGGGCCCCCTCTCCACACAACACAGCATAATTTGTCACTGCATGACCAGGGAAACTAGTGTCCCCTCTCCCTGGCCACAGGTAAAAGGCAGGGAGGGGGAAATACACTTATTTATACATTTAAAAAAAACTGATCAGCCCTCTACACACACACACACACCATGCGCTACACAGACACCACATCCACTGCACTACACACTACATCCAATGCACACACCAAACATACTCGGCATCCACTACACTTCATCCAATATACAGACACTACACAGACACTGCATCCACTATACATGCTGCACACCCCAAACATACTCGGCATCCACTACACACACTCTCTGCATCCATTACACTGACAGTGCACCTAATACACAGCATACAGTAAACAAATACAGACACTGCATCCACTATACACACACACACACACACACACTCTCTGTATCCACTATATACATGCACACAATGCATTGACTGTACACACTGCATCTCCTACACAGACACTGCATTCACTACACACACTGCATAACATAATGGATGTGTGTGAGATTTGGTCTTTGTCTGTAACATCCAGTACACATGATACTGCCATTGTGCTTTTTAAAGACTGTACCAATGAAGTGGCTGCTGGAAAGCAAGCTGTGTCAGCTGCAGGCATAAACAAATAAGCTGCAAACTTATAACCCACTGCCTTGCCAACGTGTACAAAATCACTACAAGCTATCAACATGTCACAGTCTACCTAATAATTTGAAAGTGTCTGAGGACATGAATATTCTTCTACCTGATGCTGCAGTCCGCAAAGCTGATTTAACTAAATTATCATATTTCAGACAGAAGAATGAAGAAAAGCCAGTTCATCATGCTCTGACCTCCCAAAATAATGTCACAGGTTGGATTTTTATCAGTAATACCATCTCCAGTCAAAAACTGTGCAACAGTATACACAGCTCTGAAAAAATTCCAAAATGTGCGTGTTTAGCTTGAAGTCACTGGTCTATCCTGACATTTGTCTGCAACAAAGTTGCATTTGTATTGTAGCTGACATTTTTATGAGCAAACCAGAAGAATTTGATGATCTTTATCCGCTGATGGGCATTTCCACATGACAAAACTTGCGTTGCAGTGTGCAGGAAGTTATTTTAGTCAATGTGCCATAGACGATACACTTATTGAGGGTGGAATCTTTGGAAGCAAAAGTGTCCACTTAGTATTGAACGGAACTAATTGTGTTAATTCGTTACAAGGTAACTTGTAACAAGGTAACATGCTCATCATATTGGAGGATATTGAAAGATTGCATTGGCATGCATTCTGGAATTGGCTTGCATATCTTATCCCAGCAGCGAACAAGGCACAGGGTGCACTTTATTCAAAAGACATAATGTTCAAAATCAAAAAACCCGATAAAGTTTGTAGAGTTTGTCAAAGATACTGTTGAGTTTTTCGAATTTAATTGTATAAACTACCTGAGATATGGGTCCTAGTATTTGGAAAGATTTAAGAAGCTAGAGGTAGAAAAATCATACCGCTACAAAAAATTCAGCCAAAGACATTTTGTGGTGAAAGACAGAAAGGGAAGCTTCAATACTATGAACTATTTGTCAAAGAATGTGAGAGAATCAGAGGAATGTCTACAAGTGGACCTCCTTGGTAACATCATCAGAATTGCCAATTTTTAGCCAATCCAATGCTTTCCCAAAGAGAAAGCATTGGATTGGCTATTATCGGCAGGGAGGTGGGATGGTGCGGGACCAAACACCATTTAAGCCAATCAGCATCTCCTCATAGAGATTCATTGAATCAATGCAACTTTATGAGGACAATTCAGCGTCCCCATGCAGAGCATGGAGATGCTGAATGGTAGTGCTGCCTACTGTGCAGCACAGACCCAGGAAGCACCTGCACTGGTCATCTGAGTGTCCCTAGTGGGCAATGTTAACACTACCTTTTCTCTATAAAGGCAGTGTTTGCATTAAAATGCTTGCAGGGAATGATTATACTCAGGGCTGGCCTTAGGCCTTAGGGTGCCCTGTGCGAAAAATCTTAACAGCGCCCTCCCCCCCCCCCCCCCGCCCCCCTCATCATACCCATTTATCCATGTACAGTGTATGTCAATAGGTGTGTAGTGTTTGTATATAGGATTTATTACATTAATAATTATTTAAAAACAACAATAATTCCCCCTTCCCTGTTATCACCTTGCAGGGAGGTGGGCATGCCGATCTCTGGTGATCCAGTATGCTGGGAATCTGGTCGGCGCCTCCACCGGGTGCAAGACCATAAGTAACTGTCTTGTGAGCTCAGGCACTTACAGTGTCAGAGCTTTCCTGTAGTAATCCGTGGCAACGTTCTGATTGGCTGGAGATCGGAGGACAGCTACATAGAGCTCTGCTGTAATAAATCTCATAATAATATGATGTAGTGTGTGGTGGCTGTGTGTGATGGAGTGATGGCTGTGTGTGATATGTATGTTATGTGTTGGTTGCGTGTAATATTTGTAATTGTTGTATTGACTGTGTATAACATATGTGTGTGATATGTGTGCTGATTTGCAGAGCAGAGATCATGTACTGGTAGGTGGGGAGCAGGAGGAATAGTGGAGGACGGTGGGGGAGCAGCGGTAGTATAGTGGTAGGTGGGGGAGCAGGGCAGTGTAGTGGTAGGTGTGGGAGCAGGGGGCCTAGTGGTGGTAGCTGGTGGAGCAGGGGCAGTGTAGTGGTAGGAGGGGGAGCAGGGGGCACAGTGGTGGTAGGTGGGGGACCAGGGGGCACAGTGGTAGTAGGTGGGGGACCAGGGGCACAGTGGTAGTAGCTGGGGCCACAGTGGTGGTGTATTGGTAGGTGGGGAGCAGGGGGATCAGTGGAGGAGGGTGGGGGAGCAGCGGTAGTGTAGTGGTAGCTGGGGTAGCAGGGGTCAGAGTGGGTAGCTGAGGGAGAGGGGGCACAGTGATGGTTGGTGGAGCAGGTGACACAGTGGTGGTAGCTGGTAGAGCAGGGGTAGTATAGTGGTAGGTAGGGGAGCAGGGGGCACAGTGGTGGTAGGTGGGGGACCAGGTGGCACAGTGATGGTAGCTGGGGGAGCAAAGGTAGTGTATTAGTAGGTGGGGTGCAGGGGCACAGTGGTGGTAGGTGGGAGAGCAGAGGTAGTGTAGTGGTGGGTGGGGGAGCAGGGGGCACAGTGTGGAAGCAGGGGTAGTGTAGTAGTAGGTAGGAGAGCAGGGGAACAGTGGGTAAATGGGGGAGCAGGGGCACAGTGGGAAGGTGGGAGAGCAGGGGCACAGTGGGAAGGTAGCTGGGGAGAGAGGGCACAGTGGTGGTAGCTGGGGAAGCAAGGGGCACAGTGGGTAAGTGGGGGAGCAGGAGCCCAGTGTGTAGCTGGGGAGCAGGGGCACAGTAGGTAGCTGGGGCACAGTGGGTAGGTGGGGGAGCAGATAGGCTGGTGGGGGAGCAGGGGGCACAGTTAGGCTAGGTGGGGGGCAGGAGGCACAGTTAGGTTAGGTGGGGGGCAGGGGGCACAGCTAGGCTAGGTGGGGGGCAGGAGCACAGTTAGGCCACGTGGGGGGGCAGGGAGCACAGATGGGCTAGGTGGGGGGGCAGGAACTGCTTCCTGCTTACCTTAACTTACCAGGCAGAGGGTTTGCCTGCATGTAGCTCCGCCCCCTTGCAATGTAGCCCCGTCCCCTTGCCATGTAGCTCCGCCCCCGATCGCCACGTAACTCCGCCACCATTTGCCCTAACTTATAGACCGAGTGGGGACTATCAGTGAGGGCAGAGTTAAGAGACAAGGGGGCGGAGTGCAGCCAAGCTACACAGCACAGCCTGTATTAAGGGAGAGCTCGCACACCCCTAAGGCCGACCCTGATTATACTCACCAGAACAACTAGAACAACTAGATTAAGCTGTGATTGTTCTGGTGACTATAGTTTGCCTTTAACTCACAAAAACATTGCTGATGCTTCAGCGAACACTGAAACTCCAATTATTGCAAGTGGAACGATTGTCAATGAGGAGTTGGTGCCTGCAGAGAGATATACAAAAGGTACGGGTGATTTTGTTCAAGAACTTTACAGAAAATTTGAGCAAGCTGACCTTGATTCCAATCGAGTCATTGTACTGTCAAATTACACAGATGTTATTATTGTGCTACTTAGATTAGTTGCAATGTTCAAACTCAAGGATTGTCAGAGTTATGGAACAGAGGAGAAATTAGACATTTAATCCAACTTCAAATTCTGCACAAGAAATTTGACCCAGAGATGCCCAGTGTTACATAGAAACATAGAAACATAGAATGTGACGGCAGATAAGAACCATTCGGCCCATCTAGTCTGCCCAGTTTTCTAAATACTTTCATTAGTCCCTGGCCTTATCTTATAGTTAGGATAGCCTTATGCCTATCCCACGCATGCTTAAACTCCTTTACTGTGTTAACCTCTACCACTTCAGCTGGAAGGCTATTCCATGCATCCACTACCCTCTCAGTAAAGTAATACTTCCTGATATTATTTTTAAACCTTTGTCCCTCTAATTTAAGACTATGTCCTCTTGTTGTGGTAGTTTTTCTTCTTTTAAATATAGTCTCCTCCTTTACTGTGTTGATTCCCTTTATGTATTTAAATGTTTCTATCATATCCCCCCTGTCTCGTCTTTCCTCCAAGCTATACATGTTGTTATTAAGGTGCATATTCTTACAGGTGATGACAGTATGAACACAATTGGAACAAAGCTTGGAGATTTAACTGCTGAACAAGTACCTTGTGCGTGTGTGGAAAACCAGTTCTGACTGTCACACATTTGACGATCTAAGGTACAGTGAGTTCAAGAGATGAGTCCTGCTAAGTGACCTTCCACTGACATCATATTCTGTGAGTGGAATTAAAAAAAAGAGTATTCCACTTGATCAGAAGATGTGTAAATATTTTGGATCATGCATATGTAGAGAAAGATCCGTATGAATTTGGTTGGGACGATATTGATGGGGTGCTAAAACCTACAACATTTCTAAAACTTCTACCCACACTTACCCAACTTACACAAACATGAACTTGTACAACCTGTGCTACAAAAAGATGTCCCTGTTGATATGCTCTTCTCAAATGTTCAACATTCTTCAAATGTACCAGGAGCGATTGCCGAAACAAATAAATAAAGTGAACTATGAAAATGTGTCTAAAACAAAAGTGATAAACATTGTTTGGTTCATACATAAAATAATAAAATAAAACATCATTATTTGTTTAATTTCTATACATGTCATTTCCTCCTCTGTTATAGCCACCATTTTTATATAAATCGCCTTTTACAAACTTAAAATGATTCCTGGCCCCCCCCATAATTCATGATTCAAGATAGTGAAAGTAAAAAGATTGCAAATTATGAAAGGTCTTCCACTTCCTATGCTATTTTTTTTTTTTTTTTTATTATCCAGGTACATAATAATCTTTTGGCAACTCAGGCGTAGCATTGCAAAACTAACTGAAATTGCATAGCCATTAAGCCATCCAATATTGGGGCAATTCATGCATGTCAGCTAGTGATGTCGCGAACATAACATTTTCGGTTCGCGAACGGCAAACGCGAACTTCCGCAAACGTTCGCGAACCGGGCGAACCGCCATAGACTTCAATGGGCAGGCGAATTTTAAAACCCACAGGGACTCTTTCTGGCCACAATAGTGATGGAAAAGTTGTTTCAAGGGGACTAACACCTGGACTGTGGCATGCCGGAGGGGGATGCATGGCAAAACTCCCATGGAAAATTACACAGTTGATGCAGAGTCTGGTTTTAATCCATAAAGGGCATAAATCACAATGGATATGGATTGACACCTGACATATGACATATTGACACCTTGACATATGGATTGACACCTGTCCTCAGGGACCCTGATACACACTGGGGGGGGACCTACTGTCCTCCCCCCGGCCCCACCCCTGCGCGGTGGGTGGGGGCCATAAATCACAATGGGGGGGACCTACTGTCCACCCCCCGCCCCCACCCGGTGGGTGGGAGCCATAAAAATAATGAGGGGGGGACCTACAGTACTCCCCCCCGGCCCCCACCCCTGCGCGGTGGGTGGGGGCCATAAAAATAATGAGGGGGGACCTACTGTCCTCCCCCCCGGCCCCCACCCCTACGCGGTGGGTGGGGGCCATAAATCACAATGGGGGGACCTACTGTCCTCCCGCCGCCCCCACCCCCTTTATAAGCCTTCCCCGCCCTGCAGAGCTCAGTCTGCGCGGAGCCCTCCATGGGTGAAGATGGATTATTTTTTTTTTTTTTTTTTTAAATTGCGTCGGTTCTTATGGCTTTTTATTTGGCCTTTTTTGGGGCTGAAAAAAGAAGATTTTAGAAAAAAGAAGACGTCAAATGGTAAGTTGAAATTTTCTTTACAGGTTAGTTATTTTATTCCCCCCTCACTATTTTTTAGGGTGAGGGGGATAGGTAGGGGGTAACTTCTTTTGGGGTGGGGGGGTGGGTGACTAGGGGCTTGTGGACCCCTAGTCACCTTTGATTGGGGGGGGGGATTTTTATTTAGGGCCCCCACCCACCGCTCAGGGGTGGGGGCTGTGGGGGGACAGTAGGTCCCCCCTTATTGTTTTTTTAGGGCCCCCACCCACCACTCAGGGGTGGGGGCCAAGGGGGAGGACAGTAGGTTCCCCCCCCTCATTATTTTTATGGCCCCCACCCACCGCGCAGGGGTGGGGGCCAGGGGGCGGGGGAGGACAGTAGGTCAATTCATATCTGCCAAGTGACCCTATGTAGGGGGAACAGTCCCTATTCTGCTCTGTGTCAGTGTGTATCAGGGATCCTTAGGATAGGTGTCAATCCATATCTGCCAAGTGACCCTATGTAGGGGGAACAGTCCCTATTCTGCTCTGTGTCAGTGTGTATCAGGGATCCTTAGGATAGGTGTCAATCCATATCTGCCAAGTGACCCTATGTAGGGGGAACAGTCCCTTTTCTGCTCTGTGTCAGTGTGTATCATGGATCCTTAGGATAGGTGTCAATCCATATCTGCCAAGTGACCCTATGTAGGAGGAACAGTCCCTATTCTGCTCTATGTCAGTGTCTGGGGGGAGTATCTGCAGTAATACAGAGTGTCTAGGGGGAGTATCTGCTTGTAACATTTATATGCACTGAAAAAAAATAATAATAATAAATTGGAAAAAAAATGAATGCAGCTTCAGAATGAATCTTAAATGGATGCTGTCCAGGAGGTGGGTGGGTCTGGAAGGGAGGGTCTGCTGCTGATTGGCTGGAATGTGTCTACTGACTGTGAGGCACAGGGTCAATGTTTACTCAAACCACGCATATGTTCGGCCGCAGCCGCGAATGCGAACACGCCGGGAACTATTCGCCGGCGAACCGTCCGGGACATCACTAATGTCAGCACAGTCATAGTACCCCATTTTCCTGCTGTTTTCCCTTCCCATTTTTTTTTTACTACTGAAATTCGGACAAGGTGAGCAGCAGCATGGACTAAATTCTACCGACCCATCTTTTTTTTCCATCTGCGCTATTCTAACTACTACACAGTAAAATTCAGTTAGTGTAATCAATTGTTAGATGGGCTCTGACAAATGTTTTAGCTATTGCTTTTTTTCCCCACATGCGTTCATTAGATGGACTGTCAGATTATCGAGCGGGATTCATCACTCCAGGACATCATTTGCACTATGCCAGAGTTCAATTGTGATGAGTATTTGAAGGCTTTTGTGTGGTTGTATGGTGTGGTTGCCATAGAAATCCATTTCATGAAGATCCCCCCAAAATGTTTTGCAACTTGTAGTTGTTTACAGATACAGTTTTGAATTGAACAGTACTCATCACACACAATTAGCATTTTTATTCACTCATCAGCTAAATTCTGTGAGTCTGAGTGACCAGAACTTTGCACCTGAGCGTTTTTTTTCTTCAGAAAAACTGCATTTGTGAATCACTGATGAAGCTTCATTTAACAAACCTAGTTGAATTACCTAAACTCACTAATTGAAATGGGTATGCACATACTTTCGGCCATGCAGGATGTTGGGGGAGGGGTTAAATTAAAACACTTTGTATAATATTGATTCAGATAAAATTAGTTTACTTCCTAAACAATTGCTTGGTATTTTAGCCATGGTCGAATGAGATACATCTCTCTTTATATCACAATATAAAATATTAATATTGACTTCATTTCTTCAGAATACAATTGACCTCCTGTAGGCTGTACTCCGGCTTCCCACGAATAGCAACCACAGCACATTTTTATAAACATGTCTTCCATTTTAATACTGTGTAAGTTAATGGACTATTTTATATTTAAATTATTATTTTTTTTTTTATTTTTTTTTTTTTAAATGTATTTATGTTTTTAGGTATTTTTCCTGGACAATGAGCAAGTAGGGTTTTCTACTTAAAGCACACAAAGTAGTTATGGTGCCTGGAGTCCCTTAGCACCAACTTAGTGTAATTTGTCAAACTGGTTAAGAACGTTTTTACAGCTGACTTGGGTCCCACCAGGCACTTGTGCCCACAGATACTGCTTCTGGGATTCCCCTGTGGCCTTAAGTCTGAGACTATGTAACTGTGTGTAACTATGCAAACTGCTGCCAAGGCATTGATATCGGTAACATGAAAACGAAATGCGACACATGGAATAGCACAGTGGTGATTGCTATCTGTGTTATATGCAGGAAGAAGCATAGACCTCTAAAGCCCTACATCAGTGCAAGCCCAAAGTACCAGAAATCTTAGAAACCCGTTGGTGACTTGGCAAGTTTTTTTTTTTAAAACATCATTAAAATGTAGCATTTGTCATCTTTAAAAATAGTGTACAGTTTGGTATGTAGAACAATTGTTGTATTGAAGTGCCTCCACAGCAGCTCACATCAGGAATTTAGCGTATCAGGGATCAAATATATATACATCCACTTCTAATTCCAAACCCTGATAGCATATGATTGAATAATTGATCACCTGAGAGAGAAAGTGGTTCACAGCTTCCCCACTCACTGTCTTTTAAATACCTATACAAATGCATTTCCTCTCTATAACTTATCCAGCTGCTTCATGAGATGCGTATTGGGCCTCAACACACATAGTTTTGGTAATTATTGCCAACTGTGAATTGTAAACTCTGATTGACTGTGTGAACTGCAGCATTCCTCCATACGTTCTGCTACTTTTAGTTCCGGTTAAAAACATGAGCCCTCAATGATGAAACTAAAATTGTCAAATTATATTTAAAGGGTTCCTTTCATGTTTCATCAATAAAAATATGTCTTTGAATTTCATTGCTGCATTTTTTTCCTTCCCCAACCTGTCTTTTAGAAGTATCTACAACATTAATCAGGATGTTCCAGTGAACTCAATCCCCTGGGCCTGAAAGGTCAAGATGAGAGCTCATGCTGTGTTCAAGGATGCCGGAGATAAATTCAGCACAGATCGGATACCCTGTGGTGACGGACAGCAATATAGCCTGTTTGTTAAATTACCAAAGCTCATATTAATCAATATGGATCTCTTCTTCAACAACAAGATAAGGAACATTATATTATGCCACATTTCACCCTTTCCATCTAATAAGCTTTCATCAGTTGTTTTATATTTAAACAGGTTTTGTTTCAATTAACCCGCTCATTGTTTGTTTTTTTATATACTTGTATTCACACATATGACGGCATTACATTTTGTTGATAACAGAGGCCCCTAATTAAAAACAATATTCTGTATCCAATGCCAGATATTATCAGAATTGTGGGGCTGATTTACGTGAAACACTTAGTAGAAGCACTGCTGTCACTGATATATAACCCAGCATGCAGTATATGAACTCACTGGAGAGGGACAGAGAAAAGTAGGTATGTATAGAGGTCCTTAGAGTGCCTTAGATAATACGTAACCACAACAAGGCACTGTGCACTTGGCCAACCACTATTTTATAGGCTGACAGTATAATTATGTTAGCTACGCCCCCACAATGTGAGGGCTAGGGAAACAATGATAATTGGTGTCAGTGACATCATGATGCAGGAATGCGTGCGTCGTGTCATTAAAAAGGGTGTGTGCATAAAGGCCAAAAGAGTGAGCAGGGACTGGAGGAATGGTGTTCTGCTGGATCGAGGCATCACATGATTGGCAGACCGCTAAGGTATGTTCTGGCCTACTAACATGACCCCTCTGTAACGGTTCACTTCACTTTCCAATCTATCACTTTAAGAGTCTAATTGAAATTCATGGATCCACCGATTTAAACCTTCAACTTCAAAGTCTCATTGCACAATTAATGTGTCTCTACCCGTGTGCAGTTGACACCTAATTACTTTGCTACAGGTACCTTTCTACCAAGTCCCAGTGACTCTTCCAATTCCCCTCAAAGTTAATTCCCAGTTAAAATGATTTGCTTATTACTCACTACCAACCCGGATTGGACTCTCCTTACTTTGCTTATTAATTGTTGGCAAACCGGATTGGATTTGACCCTTCTCTTGGATATTCCTATGGACTGATTTACTGTTGCCGAACCGGATTGGACTTTAACAAACCTTCTGGATTTTCCCTATAATATTCAAACTAATCGGATGATCACCTAAACATCGCTCTCAATCCTGCTGACTATTCTATATTCTCCCAGACCAACCTCTCATACTGGTAACTGAGACCGACATCAGCCCAAGACTTTTTCAGGACTGTAACCTCTCAAACGTACCAGATTTTGAAGTTTATCCCTAAACTAGGGGACTGGACCTCAAATTCTTCCTGTACCTTCACCACAACAGGAGATGGTTGGCTGGACTGCCTTGTGTATTTATTACAATTGAGAGGATTTAGGAAAGAGAATGGGGAGTTCATAAAGCAGATGGCAATTGTGATTTATACAAAACAGGATTCAACCATCTCACACCCTGTGTGTGTGCACTTGTGAGGGTGCTGTAAATGTACTGTGTGTCAGGGTGCTGTTTGTGTGTGAGGGTACTGGTAGTGTTTTGTGTGTGTGTGTTAGGGTCCTGTTTGTGTTTGTGAGGGTGCTGTGTGTGTGGGTGCTGTATGTGTGTGTGGGTGCTGTATGTGTGTGGGTGCTGTGTGTCTGTGGGTGCGGTGTGTCTGTGGGTGCTGTATGTGTGTGGGTGCTGTGTGTCTGTCGGCGCTGTATGTGTGTGGGTGCTGTGTATGTCTGTGGGTGCTGTGTATGTCTGTGGGTGCTGTGTATGTCTGTGGGTGTGCTGTGTATGTGTGTGCTGTGTATGTCTGTGGGTGCTGTGTATGTCTGTGGGTGCTGTGTATGTCTGTGGGTGCTGTGTATGTCTGTGTATGTGTGTGTGTGTGCTGTGTATGTGTGTGGGTGCTGTGTATGTCTGTGGGTGCTGTGTATGTCTGTGGGTGCTGTGTATGTGTGTGGGTGCTGTGTATGTCTGTGGGTGCTGTGTATGTCTGTGGGTGTGCTGTGTATGTGTGTGCTGTGTATGTCTGTGGGTGTGCTGTGTATGTTTGTGGGTGCTGTGTATGTGTGTGGGTGCTGTGTATGTCTGTGGGTGCTGTGTGTGGGTGCTGTGTATGTGTGTGGGTGCTGTGTATGTCTGTGGGTGCTGTGTGTGGGTGCTGTGTATGTCTGTGGGTGCTGTGTATGTGTGTGTGTGCTGTGTATGTGTGTGTGTGCTGTGTATGTGTGTGTGTGTGCTGTGTATGTGTGTGGGTGATTGTGGGGGGTGGAGGTGGGGGTACATTATTTAATATCCCCCCTCCCTTCTTACTTTATGTGGGGAGGGGGGATTCTTGTTCCTTGTCCCTGGTGGTCCAGTGGAGGTGGAGGCAGATCAGTTATCCCCCCTCCCTTCTTACCTTATGCCTGGGAGGGGGGATCCTGCTGCTGCCGCCATCCATCCCTGGTGGTCCAGTGGAGAGTGAACTCTAGCCCCGCAGTGCTAGAGTTCACTCACGCGAGATCTGAGCGTTGCCGCGACAACGCTGAGATCTCGCGAGAGGAACCCGGCGGAGCTGCTGGCAATAGCTCCGCCGGTCCTCTCCTGCCTCCCTCCCTGCATGTGAGCCGGGGAGGGGAGGCTGAGAGCAGAGCCGGCGCTCGGATAGCGCCGGCTCTGCATGAGCCGGCAGGGGGGATCCTGAGATCTCCCCTGCCGGTCTCAATACATAGGCGTGCCGCGGGGATTAGGGTGTGCCCAGGCACACCCGGCACACCCCGTGCGCACGCCTATGACTACCACACATACATATACTTTTTTTGTGGACCCAGGACATACTTGAAAACATAGATATAGAGATCATAGATAGGTAAAGGCACACACACATTGAGCTCTGTTTCAGCCACCCTCCTCCGTGCCTACCTTTGTGCTGGAGGAGTATGGGTTCCCTATGAGGCAGACAGTGAGTCACTGTAGACTATGTGGCAGGGCTTTCCCATGTGACTGCCTCTCTCAGGCCACAAGGAAGTGAGCTTAAATCACTTCCTCCCAAAGCTGCCTTGCAGGATGGAATGGGGCGTTGCTCTGTACCATGGTGTTCTCCATCTTCTGCTGATCTCCCTGCCGGCACAGAGATGGACCAAAACACACAGAGCCAAATTTCCAAGCTGTCCTAGGCAGCTGCCTGTGTTGCATGTGGGTAATCCAGCTCTGGCCTGGAGCACCCTTCTGTCAGCGCCAGGGAGTCTTTCTTCTCCAACTCCAGCAAGTGCAGACACAACGGATTAACCTTCCCTCTCTCCAATGCTTCTTGGAGAGTAAATGCGGTACAGGGGGATTTCATGGCAACTATCTGGCTGTGCGTGCGCATTAGACCTCCCTTTAAGAAAGCATTATTCAATGCTTTCCTATGAGGATTCCGGCAACACTGGAGCTCCTCATGCATAGCGTGAGGACGTCCAGCATCGTTGAAACCCTTTTCGTGTTCTAAGAACACAGAAGTCCCTCTAGTGGCTATTGAAACCCTTTTCGTGTTCTAAGAACACGGAAGTCCCTCTAGTGGCTGTCTTATAGACAGCCACTAGGGGAGGACTTAACCCTGCAAGGTAATTATTGCAGTTTATGAAAACTGCAATAATTACACTTGCTGGGTTAAGTGTGGGGGGAGTTGGCACCCAGACCACTCCAATGGGCAGAAGTGGTCTGGGTGTCTGGAGTGTCCCTTTAACTTGTGATAGCGACACATTGTATAATAAGGTCACAAGGTAATTAGTTTTAAATATACATTTGAGTTCTTATATATGATACAACATTGCCATGTCATGAACATCGCAAGTATTTTGAGGCTCTAGCTGTGGCCAAGTATATATACATTATTATCTTGTTCTCTTACTGTTATTTTAAGATTATATTAAGGCTTTTATGAAATAATTAAATAATTTATGAAATAATTAAATAACACCTACCTCGCTGTCAATCCACTGAGTTATTGGAAGTGGCAAGCGCACTCTTCTAGAGCACCTGACCTACCTACCCCATAGTGATCCCGTGAGTGCACGCACCTCTGAGTGCATGTCCACAGGGCTCATTCTACCTTTAGTCTCCTGCTCCTGTGGCTCCCCAGGCTCTAGCCTCTACCTCTGGCTCTGCCCTGTTGCAAACACGCTTGAGGCTGAGAATGACAGATTGGCTATTTCCCCAGCCCAGATTGAAGGGTCTTCAGAAGCAGGAAGCAGGCCACGGGACCACCAGGGAGCATCAGAGCCTGCAAAGGCCCAGGTAAGTGCACAAAAAATGGTTTGTCCCATTAAGAAGAAACCAGGCCAGGGTACTCCTGGCATCATAACCACTACAACATTTTAGAGTTTCTTTTAAGTAGCCAAACCTTGATTTACTCCTCATCTTAGAATGTTCTCAGCGCTGTTTAGCAAAGGAGAGCTCAACTGATTTTTTTCATGCAGATGATTGCTAATTAAAATGCTTCTAGGTTTATCTGAATATCTATGAGCTAGGCTTTATTTCATTGAAAAAACTATTGTACAACTATTATGCTTCAAAGGAGATGGTAGCTTTGTTCTTTTTGCATTGCAGAATTTCACGAGTCAAACTTCCATATTGCTACTTAATTTCTTAAGTTAATTGCCTCTATAAATCGCTCTTCTAAAGCAGTAAAGACTGTGTTTTTTGTTGGTGAAACGTTTAACATAAGAGTGATCTCTTAATGCATTATAAACCAATAGACTGTGCTATGAGAAAGTGATTTCCAGAAATAAGATTATAAATGATTTTGTCATCTTGGATGCTGCACAGTCCCTATTTGTCAAATGACTCAAACTAATGCAGTATTTTTTCCATAATCATAATTCCATAGAAGTCATTTTTTTTATACAGGTGGAGACCCTTACATTATAAAATTAGGGAGACCTAGTGTCCCTTTCCCTGGCCAGCAGGGGTGGGGGCCTGTGGAGGGGTCAATAACTTCCCCCCCTAAAATTTAAAGTATCTTCTACCTGATACCCATGGGTGGCGGCATGTGGATTACAATGTCCACCCAGTTATTTCACAGGCACCATCCACATGGACTGGAGCCTTTACTAGTGAGTGGGCAGCAATGGCTGTCCAGTCGCTAGTTTCTGTTGTTTAGTAGACTTACCCCACCTACGGGATTGGCATATGAGGTACATTACATATGGAGGTACATTACCAGCCACCACATAATTAACAATTGCTCCACTGAGGGTTTCTAACCAATTGTCCTCTGGCTGCTAGCACTGCAGCGGGTAAATCATTTGTCTATTTTAAATTCAGCCTGGATTTGCTGCATTCGGGCCGGATTTCATCTGTCTGACGAAGATCAGACCGGCTAAAATCCAGACTAAATTCAGGCCCCTTCATAGCTTGAATTACAACATCTGGACATTGATTAATTCCATCACCGATGTCCAAATTTTGCAGTCTGGACGTCAGTGACTAACCCTGTAAAACTTTTTGGTGAATTTGCCTTGGAATCATGTATGCCTCCAGTTGCATTTTAGGCCAACTACAATATCCAACAAAAGAATGTGTTGCATCAAACATATTGTCTGAGGAAATTATTCTTTTTCCTCATACCCCCACTCACATAATGTATAAGAAGATCCCTAGGTAATGGTAGGAATCTAGGGCAAGCGTAAGAAAGAGCTAACTCTCCAGCTGCTGGAGGACTCCCAGAGTGGTTTGCCAGACTACATGCAAAGTATCTAGGGAGATATCTTCTGACAACAGCTGGGGAAACTCCTGTTGCCTACCCTTCCATAGAATGATGTGACTCATAGGGGTTTATTCACTAAACTCCAAGCTTTAGATAATTGAAATCCAAATGGCAAAATTTAGGCTATAACATGTGTAAGTTACTGTTGTCTACTAGTTGAAAATAAGTCTGCAAGTCGCCCATATTTTGACTTCGAATTCTCAACAAGTCCCAATTTAATGAATAGCCCTGTCAGGACAGAAATCTCATGTTCAAGACTTTGATTGTATTCATCATGTTTCACAGTTATGATTTGCTAAAACAGCTAACCTTGCATACAATACTGTACTTTCTGTTTATTGTACTGCATTTTAGTTTTTTTAAATGAACTAAAAAAAATAAAAATCTCATAGTTTTTCCTGTGGTTGTATACTTTTAAACGTTAAAGAAACACTCCAAGCACCATAACCTCAACAGCTCACAGAAGTGGTTATGGTGGCAAAAGTGCCCTGTGTTCATTGTAAATAAGTAAAACTTTTCATAACAATTTAACTTCTTATCTGGTTTTCAGTGGGAGCTGCTCACTACCTTCACTGCTGTCGGTGGAGTCCAGAAATTCTTAAGCCCTGCAGCTCATTGGTTTGCCATTCACTACAGCTAGCTAGAGTTGTGTTAATGAAAATTTATTTTCAGATCAGCTGTAATGACTTTACGATTCCATTATTGTAGCCAAATTACTCCCTAGAATAACATCAACACCATTCAGCAGTTTAAATAATTCGTTTTCTCTAATGCCAAAAAAATGTTCCTGAAACTGCCTCCATATAATGTACTATATTCAATACAACAGAACAGCTTCCATTGGAAGTGCATTCCTTGATACACGTCATCTTTTTCCTTTAATCTGGAATAATTAACCATTATTCTTTGTTAAGAGTGAAAGACGCACAAATCCCTGATAAGGTCTTGTATTGACCTTTACTGTATTAATCCATAATAATTTAATTGCCTCGCAGGCATTCACCTCAAAGAATAAACCAACCGTTCACTATGAGTAGTTCCTCATTATTCAAATGCTTTTTTTTTGTTTTTTGTTTTGTTTTGTTCTTTTTATAATGAAGATGTAGTTTCAAGGTTTTTTGTTCACAGTCTTTAAACATGTTGTTATGTTACAGCTGCACATTGTATTTCAGGATATCACAAACAGAATGTTATGTTCAGGATAATATTATTTTGTTTGCTGCAGAAGCAATGTAACACTTTCTGAGCTTTCAAGTATTCCCAAATATTTTGCAATTAAATATAAAAATCAATTTGATTTTGTTAAAAATATATTTCTCTTTGTCTGAATAATTTTTCTTATTTCATTTGAATCTATCAGGAGACATTCTCAGTCCATTGCTGGATGCTGGCAAGCTCTCAATAGGATTACACATAGAAACAGCTTTCTAAAATATAACTGTCTGCTTATCTCTGCAGCCCTATGGAGTGACCATATTGGGAAATGCAAAACAACATGAAGGAAATCTCCAAAATATTATCATGTGTTTTTTAACCCCTTAAGGACACATGACATGTGTGACATGTCATGATTCCCTTTTATTCCAGAAGTTTGGTCCTTAAGGGGTTAAAGCTGTCTCTAAATATTGTTTTAGGATATGTTTGGGGGCTGGAAAGATTGAGGACAAGGCACGCTGTCTCTTTAAATATTTTTTAGAAAATGTTTGGGGGGCTGGTTACTTCATCTTAGAGGGTTATTCTTAAAAGAAAATTGTCGAGAATTTAAAGTGAATTTTTAAATTTAGCTATTGTCACCTTAGCTATACTTCCCATTCCATTCAGTCATTTTATTGCTTAAGTACACAAAAAACCCACACACTGTTTAGTATATATACTATATATTTCCTACCTGTTCTATGTTAAATTTTGTATATATTGTGTATTAATATTGTTTTTGTATTTTATTGTACCATAATGTATCAATGCAATGTTTTGTGGACCCAGGACATACTTGAAAACAAGATAAATCTCAATGTGTCTTTCCTGGCAAAATATTTTATAAATATAAATAAATAAATATACCTAAACTAAAGCATGAATGCACTCAAGTATTCATTTTTATTCATTGGGTGTATATTTAAAGGGACACTATAGTCACCAGAACAACTACAGCTTATTGAATTTGTTCTGGTGAGTAGAATCATTACCTTTAGGCTTTTTGCTGTAAACACTGTCTTTTCAGAGAAAATGCAGTGTTTACATTACAGCCTAGTGATAACTCCACTGGCCACTCCTCAGATGGCTGTTGGAGATCCTTCCTGTGTCATGGCTGCCTAAAATGAATCCAAACATTCAGTATCTCCTCCCTCTGCATGCAGACACTGAACTTTCCTCATAGAGATTCATTGATTCAATGTTATCTCTATGAGGAGATGCTGATTGGCCAGGGCTGTGTTTGAATCATGCTGACTCTGCCCCTGATCTGCCTCTTTGTCAGCCTCAGCCAATCCTATGGGGAAGCACTGTGAATGGACCAGGCTACCACTTCTGATGATGTCAGCAGACTGCTTGTTTTTCTTTAGGCAAACAGCAGCTTCTTGCTTGAAATCAGTAGGATTTTGCCATATTTATGGAGGCATGAGGGACCCAAGGGGGCTAGATGGTGGTTTTAACACTATAGGGTCAGGAATGCATGTTTGTGTTCCTTACCCTATAGTGATGCTTTAAAAACAGCTTGCAAAAGCTGCAGATCTCTTGACTAAAGCCTTAACAAGCACTCCCCTTCTTCCCCAGTTCAGACTTTCCATGTGCGTGCAATCACAGACTTTCCAATGTAGCTCAATGAGGTCTTTTCAAGTGCTTTGTGAAAATACCCTGCCTCTTGAATTTAGCCCCACTGAGCTAAACAAACCAGGAAGTAACAGGACCAGTTGTCTGATTGACAGCCCAGGGTGTTATCAAGTTTCATTTATAAAAGTGCAACTTTTTGTTGAAATTTGCAGTTTTTGAAAAATGAAAAAAGAGGACATGCTCTTGAAACATAAAGCATGTCAGCAAGCTAAAGTGCTTGAGAGGTCTAGAGTATCCCTTTAAGTGAAATTCTCATTTATATTTTTGTGTGATGCATATGAATTTGTACGTTTTGTGGCTGAACATGAAAAATAGTCCTGGCTGTTTCATATGCAGCAGGAGTTAAATCTATGAATCCCAGCTTTTCCATTGAGATACCTGCTGTGGCAAATTAATCAATTGATTTCACTCAAATGTTGTACGCTGCCAGAAGCACTTATGACGCTCAGCTCGACAGCACGAAGAGTTTTATATGCATCCTGCAAAATCATGGATGATAAACCTATACAATACTATGGCTGGCTTGTATTTTCTGCCCAGTGTTTGCTGTACACTTTCATTATGATTATGTTCTTCCCCATTTCCCATCTTGTTAAAAATAACATATTGATTTGGGTAATACAGATACAATTACTTTTTCTTGGGCATAGATACTACAGCATATCTCCCAACAATGTGTGGTATGGAATTGGGATGGGGTCTTGAGGGTACTGGCAGGCTGTCTGCCCATCCCCCAGCCTTCAGGACCAGTCATGGAGCACTAAGGAAGTGCATGGTCTCAGTGCCCGAGGCATAGCCCGAGTGCATCTAAAGACAGTTCCCTAGTGTCCACAGATGTGAGAAACCAGGGAACTGAAGTGGGACAGTGGGACAGGACCCCAAAATCAAGACTGACCCGCCAAAAGTTGGACTGCTGGGATACCTGCTACAGTTTCCAAAGCAAAGCTTGTAGACAATATTATTTCTGTCACGGTTCTCACCGCGACATCCAGACAAGGTCATCCCAGAAGTGCCTGATGGGGGACTTGAACCTGGGTATTCTGAAATCGTGGACCTGCTCTCTTGCCTCTGAGCCACTATACAGCTCTAGAAATGTCCTGAAGTTAATCTTGCCTTGTATCCAGCACTGGGGGCTGGACATTATTATGTGGCTGCTCCAACATTCTCAGCACACCTGTGGCTAATCACCAATCAGCCAGATATAAGACACTGCCTCTCCCTGATGGCAGTGTCAGTTCATTGACTCTGGTTCAAGTATTGCTGTTTTGTGTTCCAGTGTGCTCCTGACCTTGGATTGTTATTTCGTTGTACCCTGACTTCTGGCATCCTCTGACCTCGGCTCTCTAATCGCTTATCCTGATTTCTGGCACCCACTGACCTCTGGCTTACCCACGACTATTCTCCTGGTTTATCCGTTTCTGTACTGCGACTTGGAGCATTAACCTGCACAGCCCCCGTGCACAGACTCACAGGCCAGGTGAGTTCTTACCTGACCACCTTGGCCTGTGTTTAATTGCAAGGGTGAGCATATATCTGCGCTACAGACTCCCAACCAAGGTAAGCCGCTATAATTTCACACAAAATGTTTTTTCTAATGGTGATTAAAATTTCCTATACAACTGCCAGATATCTTTTATATCCCTGAAATTAAATATTATGTAATATATGTGCTGAAAACATAGCTTTTTATTTTCCATTCACATAGGTAGTATCTAAGTCAACATTTAGCGCAGTGCTACTCCGTCCAATCTCCAGAGTACACCAATGACCCTAGAACTGGGAAATGCCTAAATCTTGGACAGTTGGTGTGTTATAGAAGCATCTAAAACAGTTAAATAAACCTTGTTTAAAGCAACACACCAAGCATAAATACTCAGATTTATCCATGGATCAAGCAGGTATTACCCAACATTGAAAGATTATATCCTTGAATATTCTGTTTTTGCAAGTATACATCTAGTAGCTGTTTGAACATCTGTATGGACTCTGATAAAACCACTTCTTCAGGAAGAGAATTCCACATCCTTATTGTTCTTAAAGTAAAAAAACCTTTCCTTTGCCTTAGACGAAATCTTCTTTCTTCCAGTCTAACCGCATGACCTCGTGTCCTATGTAAAGTCCGGTTTGTGAATAGATTTCCACACAATGGTTTGTATTGGCCCCGAATATATTTGTATAATGTTATCATATCCCCTCTCAGGCGATGTTTTTCTAAACTAAATAGGTTTAAACTTGTTACCCTTTCTTCATAGCTGATATGTTCCATTCCTTTTATTAATTTTGTAGCCTGCCTCTGCACTTTTTCTAGTGCCATGATATCCTTCTTTAGAACAGGTGCCCAAAATTGCACAGCATATTCAATATGTGGTCTTACCAGTGATTTATAAAGAGGCAAAATCATATTCTCGTCCCGAGAATGAATGCCCTTTTTCATGCATGACAATACCTTACTGGCCTTGGCCACTGCTGATTGACATTGCACATTGTTGCATAGTTTGCTGTCTATAACAATTCCCAAGTCCTTTTCGTGTGTTGTTATCCCTAATTCGCTTCTATTAAGGGTATACGTTCTTTACGCCGAAGTGCATAACTTCCATTTTTCAACATTAAATTTCATCTGCTATTTGAGTGCCCAGTCCCCCAGTCTATCTAAATCCCTCTGCAGCAAAGTAATATCTTGCTCACATTGTATTATTTTACAGAGTTTTGTGTCATCTGCAAACACTGAAACATGACTTTCAATGCTGTCTTCAAGATCATTTATAAACAAAAAAAGTGACTGGAGAAAGGGGTCAATGGCACACTCACAGAAGGGCTGGAAAAGGGGGTCACAGACACTCAGAGGGGCTGGGGAGTTGGACAGTGACACACCCAGGGTCTGGTGAAGGGGGCAATGACATACGAAGAGGGCTGGAGAAAGGGGACAATAACACACCCACAGAGGGACTGCGGAAGCGGTCAAAGAGAAAGTCAGAGGGGCTGCGATGGGGGACAGTGACACACACAGGAGCTGAGGAAAGGAACAATGACACGCACAGAAGGGCTGGAGGAAAGGAGAAAGAGACATGCAAAGGGGCTACTGAGACATGCAAAGGCACGGGGGGGCCTACACAAAGATGGGCTGGGGTAGAGACACACAAGTAATGGGGATAGAAAGAGACACAGAGGGGCTGGGGAAGAGGGGGGAAAAAAAGACAAGCAAAGGGGGTTAGGGGAGAAAGAGACGAGCAAAGGGCCTGGGGGGAACAAAAAGAAACATATAACATTGGCAATTTGTGTTTGAAGGGATGCAAGTAGCTGGACTTGGCTGGGAGCAAAATACCAGTGTGCTGTTTTGGTTTTAAAAATGCCCTGGCTCCCACTCCAATGTAAGTAGTTAAAACATGTGATATAATTATTTGATTCTTAGCTGGGACCGTTGGGTGCTGCTCTGTGTTCCTCCAAGCCAGAAGCGCACCTTACTGAGCTAAGCCCGGCAAAAAAAAACAGAATTTTATTTAGAGTAAGTATAGAGTGACTGTGTAAATAAAAATGTTTAAAAAGGTTTATATAAATATTTGTAACCTTGATGATAAATACATTTGGATGTTCTGAACCCCATACTGAGATTTGATTAAATACCCAAGCCCTATTTGTGTGTTCAACCCTCCCCCCCTCCCCCCATAAATGCTGCCATATAATTTGGTGTAGCACTTACCTCACTGGAGAAACTTCTGACATAGAGTTAGCTCATTAGAGAACTCTTAACCAAGGATCGCTAGACTGGCAACACTCAGAACAAAGCAGATGTTGATTGTTTTACTTTAAAAGTAGTTAGCCTATACTGACAAGGCCCCCAAATCACACTTAGATGCCCAAGTTGCAAAACTTTGAAATTTGGACTGCTATTATGGAGTGATAATGGAGTAGCTGGAGGCAATGCTTCTTTTTCAGGCTAGACTTTGGGCCTCCATCTGTTATCTGAAAATGCAAATGTGAGTTTCAGCGCTTAGTAGATAATCCCCATTTTGGTGGTTAGGGTGTTAGAATGTAAGGAGCAATAAAAGATAATAAAATAACTATAAAAAACAATCAAACATATATGTAACGAAATATAAAAACAAAGGAAAGACAAAAAAAAGTCAAAAAATAATCGTCCAGAATCAATAGTGGGAAAATACCGCTATAAAAATCCAAATTTCACTAAATAGGAGTGAGAGTCCTGCACAAAAAAAATCCAAAGGTGTAGTGGAAGGTAGGGGTCCAAAATGTATACAGGAATACCTTGGATAAAAGGGAAACAGAAACGGTATATAGTGTAAATCCGTTACAAAATTTATTCCAGGTATAAAAATCCCCCCCCCTACATAAATACTCTTACACGAATAAAAAAAGATACTCATCATGAAGCAGAAAACCGTTCCATGCTTGTTGTATATTTAACATTTAACATTTTAGTACTAGCGCTCTCTTTTCTTGTATATATGTTATCTGAAAATGGTCAACTGATGGACCTTTTTGATTAAAAAAAAGTTTGAAGAGCCAAGGAAGGACACCCCTTTACTAGACCTTGAAAACAATGGGATAAACAATGCAGTCTGTCATTAGACAGTTAAACAGCAAAACATTTAGATAAATTTTCTCCATTCCTTTGTGAATTTGACTAGCAGATGGCCAGCCATAGAACGGGCCATGAAGGGGCAAAATTACAATACTAGAACTTTACAATATAATTATTTCAATCTGTGTCACCCAAAATAAATATCAGTGAAGAGTAGTTAGTGTATCACAAAATAACTTAATATGCTATGTAATTACATCCATTGATATATTTCTGTGATGTGCCAAGCAGAAAAAAAAATGTAAAAATACAATGAGCCTTCATTACTGGTGTTGTGTAGTGCAAAGTCTCCTATTGTTCTAAAGAGCGTATATATTTATAGAGTTTTCATATGTGCAATCTAAGCATATTTTTAGCTGATTATAATATAAACAGAATGGAATGCTGTTCATTGAACATTTTGTCATATTTTGAAGGGTAGACTGTGGGTTGCGGTCTCATCTAGTCCTCTAGGAGACCATCTGGCTCTACTAAAGCCCACACTTGGGATTTTTATTTAATTATCATACTGTATGTTCTCATTGTGGATGTACACTGGATTTCTATGGTAAATATAATTTTATGTACTGTGAGTCAGACTGAAAATAGTTGTATAACAATTTATAAATGTTCTCTATACAGTCATGTCACAACTTTAATTTCCACATGCTATTATCCAAACGTACTCCAATGAGGTTAATAAGGTTGCTACAGCTTTCAGTCTATGCAGGGTTTCTTTTTTTTTTTAGGTAGCAAACAGGCTATGGGCTATATTTGTGTTCTATTCAAAACTCATCCTTTTGTAAGTTGAACCATCACATAATTACATAATTTGCTATCATATAAAAGGGTAATTTTGGAACATATGCGAATGGAGTTCTTATGCCATTCTCAATATTACATAGAGTAATGGGGGTAACAAAAAAGTATTTTCACGGGGGCGTTGTCTGAATGGGAATAGAGTAGGACACATCTCGTGCCTGCTCCGCGGCCCCAGCTCACACTTGCACCCATCAACGAGCATAGATCGACCCGAGATGGGTAAATCCAGGAGACCCCACACGCCGGGTCCCTCGCAAGCTGGCTCACCGGGTCGCACCTCGGGCCCCATGGACGGCTATGTCTGCACGCCGCGAGACACGCGGTCCGCGCCGGCTTCCCCTGGAGCTAGCAGCAGTGACAGCCAGACGCAGGGCTCACCCAGGGGAGAATCACTCTCCCAAATTGCGTCGGATGTGGCCAAGATCACTGCCAATATGCTGTCTCGTGCGGACAAAACTTAGATACTGGCAGAAATCAGGACCGCAATCAGGGAGGAAGTTATGGAGGTGAGGAAAGATCTGACAGCCCTTGAACACAGGGTAGAGGCCCTAGAAGCTGACAGAGCTCAGAATGTGCAGCACCAACAAGCCACGGACACTGCCACCTCCAGACAGGGCATCCTACTAGATCTTAGGAGACAACTGGCAGACCTAGACAACCGCGGACAGAGGAATAATATCCGCATAAGGGGCCTCCCTGAAAACGCGGAGGAAACACTGCCAGAGCTCCAACAGAACTGTTTACCCATATTCTGGGAGACAGAGCCCCAGAAGACTACGGCATTAAATGAGCCCATAGGGCGCTGAGTTCCTTGTCCCCAGAGGGGTCACCGAGAGACATGATTTGCTGCTTGCTCTCTTACGCCTTAAAAGACGACATCATGAGAGCGGCAAGAAATCTACAGAACCTTCAGAGATGGCCAGGTCTTGCTTTACCAAGATCTCTCCGCACTCACGCTAGAGGCCAGAAGGGCATTGCGCCCAGTAACCACCATTCTCAGGGAGCGGAGGATTCCATAAAAATGGGGCTTCCCCTTCAGCCTGCAGGCAAAGGTGGGCTCCACCTGGCATATTATCCGTTGGCCTGCAGATGTACCACGCTTCTTACGAGCCGCAAATCTACCCGCAGTGACGCTCTCCAACTGGGTCCTGGAGTGACAACCACAGCATCCACGAGCCACCAGTGAAAGGCCGGGCACTGGCCTCACGGGTGGGGGATTTCGGCGGGGCGGCCCGGATAGCCACGAAGAATAATGGAGTCCTATGGACCTGGCCCCCTCTCTCGCAACTCGGCTACCCCAACCGCAGACCTGCCACTACACCAACGAACCCCCCAGACCATACTGAATGTACTTGACTCCCTGGCCTAGGCCCGTAGCACGGGGAACCGAACCACACTAACAGGGGGTAGCCCAGCCTGAGCCTCACCCACTTGGGGTGGGGGGCCCTCATGGGACAGACTTTGCATGGAGGTACCACGCTATGACTCGCCCAGCTGACATAGCCCCGGGAACACTAGCTACCTATGGGGGGTGGGGGTCTGGGGACTTCCACCATACCCAGGGTTGTACTCTCCACAGAGGGGATTAACTCCCCATGCACAAGTCTGGCGGGACCAACTGATAGCACGGATTCAAGCACCTCCTTGACAGCCAAAGATTTTTCAGGCATGAATCGGTGCCATCAAAGAGGGGTATGGGAAGGCTCCGTGGGGGGCTTTGTTCTACGACTGTTTTATGATTGTTACATGGTTTATAATATTTGAAAAGTATTGCCTAGGTGCTGTAATGCATGTATAGAAACAGTTACAAACAAGTGGGAAGCTAAGTGCCCGAGCCAGATAGTTCACACGTAGGCCACGAAAAGGTGGGACGACAAGGGCGGGTGGGGTTTCCGGGGTGGATACGTAATTGGATAGATCTACAAAATGATACGATAGGTGAGCTGGGAGCCAAGGGAATGGCTCGTCACGACATTACTGAACGACCTAGACCAGAAAGACCACATACCCCAAGTAACGGACTCACGTTGTATAGACACTCGGAGGCCACCGCAGTGACTCACCCCTAGGGTACCAGACACCAGAGGGCGACAAAAACCGAGGCGAGTCACAGTTGCCTTACTCTCTGACGGACTCCCCCCCCCTCCCCTGACACCAGACAGACCTAACCCCTACACTCCCCAACCACGGCAGCACACATATTCACACACACCCCTCACAGAACGTCGATAGCGATGGGCTCTAACTATAAACAGACACCACTGACCCTATGGTCTAACAATGTGAGAGGCCTAAACATCCCAGAGAAGAGGTCCCAACTACTCCGCACACTGTGGGCGGAGCGTGCCTTGGTGGCGTTTTTACAGGAAACTCACTTTCAGGGTGCAGAGGCGCCTACCGTGAGAAATGGGCGATACCCCACGGGATTTTATGCCAATCACCCAGAGGGGAAGAAGGCCGGAGTAGCAATCCTACTCTCCAGTAAAGTCCCATTTGTCTGTACGGAGCAGAAGTCAGACCCCGGGGGTAGATACCTATTTGTCAAAGGTACTATTGCACAGAACACCTATACATTCGCCTGCTTGTACTCTCCTAACCGAAACCAACACGTCTTCCTAACTAAGACACTAGCCTTACTAAACAAATTTAGGGACAGCCTTCTGATTGTGGCTGGTGACCTAAACACTCCCCTTGACTCTAGATTAGATACATCCAAGGGAGAAAGCTCGATACCAGGTCACTGCATAAGCTCAACAGGGAGGGCTTTAGCCCGGAGCAGCTTGGCTGACTGCTCAAGGGTGGCAAACCCCGAGGGCAGAGATTATACCTACTATTCGGCTGTGCATCAGCGCTACAGCCGAATGGATTACATCCTAATGGCACAAGAGGCCCTATCACTACTCCAACGGGCTAACATAGGGCTAATCGCAGACTCAGATCATGCCCCAATTACAGTACAAATCCAGTCCCCCCCCCTACATAAACCTGCAGAGTGGAAGTTAAACGAGAACCTATTGCTCAGCCTAGCGGACAAGGAACAAGCCAGGCAAGCTCTGACACAATACTTTGACTCTAACAACACTCTAGATACCCCCTCCCCCCCCCCCCCCCCCAACCGTCTGGGAGGCACATAAATGCATCATCATGGGTCATTATATCAAAATATGCTCACAACATAAAAAAGAGCGCTCACAACAACTGACCACCCTGAACGCACAAATCGCCATACTGGAGCAGGCACACAAACACAATCAGGAAGAGGACGAGTTCCTCCAACTGACGGAGCTTAGGCGGCAGAGGCGGGACATACTAGCTAAAGGTCTCTTACGCACCCTTAGAAAGTCAGCTCTTCTTCGACTACTCAAATAAAAGCGGTAGGCTTTTAGCCCGCCAACTCCAAGACAGACGAAGAGCGAACCACAAACACAAAATTAAACCAAGAGACAAAATCAAAACAAGTTTACCCGACGGTATCCAGCGTGCCTTCGTGGAATACTACACCGACTTATATAACATTCCCCAACCCACAATGGACGCCGCACAAACTCATCACCATAACCTAATATCGGAGTACTTAGACCAAAACGTAGAAAGACAACTAACCGCAGAAATGAAAGAGGAACTAGAACAACCTCTCACGGTAGAAGAATTAGCAGCAGCATTAAAAATCTCCAAATCCCACAGAGCGCCCGGCCCAGACGGCCTCCCATTGGCATACTTGCGTACATTCCACGACATCTTACTACCAAACCTCTCACGAGGTCTTGGCTCACTCCAAGAAGGGGAGCGGTTTCCCACCGACACACTGGCGGCCATAGTCACGGTAATACCCAAGGAAGGCAAGGACCCAACGAACTGCGCTAGCTATCGCCCCATATCCCTGCTCAACGCAGATCTCAAGCTGTTCGCCAAGACACTAGCCTTGCGAATCGCGAAACACCTACCACACCTGGTCCACTCAGACCAGGTCGGGTTCGTCCCTGAAAGAGAGTGAAGGGATAACACCATCAAAGCCCTAAACATTCTGCAAGTGGCCCGGTCGCACCGTCGGGAGCTCCTCCTGCTCTCGACAGACGCCTAGAAGGCTTTCGACCGAGTGGACTGGGTGTACTTGGAAAACACACTTACACACATGGGATTTGGCCCACACATGCGATCATGGCTCCTATCCCTGTACACGAGCCCGACAGCTCGGATACGGGTAAACGGGGCACTGTCCGCCTCCTTCCCTATTCGAAACGGAACCCGCCAGGGATGCCCGCTGTCCCCCCTCCTGTTTGCACTCTCCCTGGAACCCTTCCTGGGGGCGGTCCGACGGGACGGGGGAATCACAGGATTCACCGTTGGTAGACGAGAATATAGGGTAGCCGCATACGCGGATGACATGTTTTTTTTTTTTTCTCACCCTACCGCGGATCTCACTTCCTAACCTCCTTGCCACATTCCGAAAATTTGGCTTGATCTCTAACCTCAAGCTCAACACGGATAAGTCGGAGGCCCTTCACCTACCAGACCCGCACGACCCCTCACCGCTCCTATACACCCAATACCGCTTCAAGTGGTGTCCCACAAAATTTAAATACTTGGGCATATGGTTACCTAAAGACATGTCCCTACTGTACTACCAAAACGATCATCCGCTGCTACAAATGATCCAGGCAGACATGAAAAAATGGGCCCCCCAATACATATCTTGGTTTGGACGCATTAACACAGTCAAAATGAACCTACTACCCAGACTGTTCTACCTATTCCAGACAGTGACTATCACGGTCCCCAGAGCGTTCTTCAGCAGATTTGTCTGGAATTCGCATCCAACACACACACCAAGAGAACTACACTGGAACTGCCAAAAGTGATGGGGGGGGGAGCCAGCCTGCCCTCAATCGAGACATACTACCAGGCCGCACATTTACACAGGCTCACGGACTGGCATGCACAACACCCCACAAAACAATGGGTTACACTCGAATTGGAACAGACGGGAGGGCACATACCTCCCAAACTGTGGCTACACACAGCCACGTACGCGGATCTACAAACCAAAAATTCCTTGATAGACGCCACACTACGGGTCTGGATGGCAACCCGATACCGTCTGCAACTTACCACTTCACCCAGTCCCCTGACCCCATCATACATAACCCAGACTTGGCAGATACACTCACACGCGGCGACTTAGCCGGATTCCAACCGACGGACTGGATGTATATACACCAGTGGTTCAGTTCCAACTGCCTCAAAACACTCAGAGAACTATGCCCAGACAGAACTCCTACATTCCTTGAACAATTCAGATACCGCCAAATAAAATCATACTACTCAACCCTGTTGGGTAAGGGGCACTTACACAGACCCTCAACCGACTTCGAAACCCTGTGTGTGCACCACACGCACATCATCAGGGGAATCTCAACTCTGTACACACTACTGATGACCCGGACTAATAGGGACGTGGAGCTTAGGTTCAAGGACCACTGGGAGAGGGATGTGGGTGAGACACTCACAGCACAAGAATGGGACAAGATCTACACCCTCACTCATAAATGCTCTATCAGCTTGAAATTTCAAGAATTAAACTAAAAAGTACTAACATGCTTGTATAGAACGCCGACACACTACACCGCATGCACGTTACTACGTCAGGCGTATGCTGGCGATGCGGCACACGACCCGGCACTTATATCCACATGTGGTGGACATGCCCTGTAATCGCACCATACTGGGAACAGATTAGAGGAGAGATCAACAAAATCACAGGCTCCGAGGCCCCCCTGGCACCCTTAACAATGCTTTTGCACCACACCCGTAGCCCACTGAAAGTGTACAAGAAATCCCTGAAGCTGTTGCTACTTAATGCTGCCAAATCCCTCATCCCAAAGATGTGGAAACAGCCAAGTGCACCCACCCTGAGGCAGTGGGTGGCGGCAGTGGAGGACATACATTCAAAGGAAACCCTGACGGCCGACCTACATGGGAGACTGGAGCAGTGTGCATTGACCTGGTACCCATGGGCTACATACGTTGCTGACAGGATTGCAACCCCCGGGTCAACTTAGCTGAAACAAGCAGAGCATCATAACACATACCTTACTCCCCATAAGTACAGACATGCCCTACCTGCTACTCACACACAGACTATGGACAGTTCCCCCCACGACCAGAACTGACAATAGAAAGACATAACATCCTCTCAGACAGACTTCCCACACCACCAGGACCTGGAGCTAACCAGGACGGACAACTTAAGTCAGATGGTAGCACATAGAAAGGTTCAAGAAACGAGATCACCCGACTCCCGGTAAATAGTAGAAATTCAAAGCAAATGCGAAAAAACCCGACTAACGCACCTGCAGTAGATAGACAGACACAAAGTAAAACTGATCTGAGACACACAGGCAACTTCCCATACGACCAACCCACCACTTAGAAATGCATGGGAAGATACTCCTTAGGGCGACAGACCCAACCTGGGAAACCACGAATTAGACAACCAGGGGCTACCATATACATAGTACTCCTAGTAGCAATGTTAACCTAAGTGACAACCCTCTAAGGCTACAGAAGAAGCTAGGAGAGTGTACCAGTGAAAGCTTACCAAACACAGATAGCTAGAAACACTCATACTAAACTAGAAAGAGCTCAAGGCGGCGATCTCCGCAAAGGCCCGGGACTCGGGTCTAGATACGTAAGAGCACTCTACAACCGCAGAAACTAGCCTAAACTGTTGGGGGGTTCAATTAAGACAAACTATTGATGGGATTATATTGTTGCTGGCACAAAACCTTGTACGCACACAGTTGTTCTACCAGACTTATTGTACTTTGCCTGACTGACTATTGTTACTTCTTCTTTTGAATAATCCAATAAATAAAGATTGTCAAAAAAAAATGTATTTTCAGAATCTGACTTGGGACTCCAGCCCCAGGTCTTTAAGTATTGTCTACTATTAAAAAACATTATGTTGATCCCCCGCACAAGGAGTCTCTACAGTTTGTTCAGTAGCAACATCAGTCATCATATAAAATGAGCGTGATTGGCATACTTCAAAAGCCCTGCGTTCAGATGAATAATGATAAAGTTTTTGCAGAACGCATAACTAATTTTCTCCTCATTGAATTATCTTGCATCATTTGGAATCTGCTAAGGTAAGGTAAAGGGCAATTTCAATGACAAGTTATTTTCCATGTAATCGTTCCAGTTCCAGTTACTTAATGGTGTATTAACAATTGACTTGTCAAAGTTAACATGCATCTAAATTATTATTATGTTAAAGGAAACATAATTTTAAGTGAATACAAATTAACAGCAGTGACTTTGCTTTTGACTCGTGGCTCTCTTTTGGATTTGTAACTAAATTGGGAACTGTTATGATTGCCTCCGGTCTAGCAGGAGGTTGGATCGTAACATTTGGTGGCAGCGGTGGGATGGCGTCCTAGTGCGAGGAGCGGCACCTTGGAGACACCCGTATTGGTATCGTATGAGAGTATTGAGGGAAACGCTAGCCGCTACGCCGCGTCCCTACCTACAGCAGCATGGAGCTGACAAGACACTGGTCAGAACCCTGTGAAGAGCACCTCAACCTGATCCATTGCTATGAGGGCGCTGATTACATTCCAGAGGTGCAGCAGCTGGTCTTGTATGGCCCAAACCCTTCAAACGAGATGGTCCATCAAGTGATGCGCCAGTTGAGTGCGGAGAACGAAGCGGCACGAGCCTTTGAGCGCCTACTGTGGGGTTTGGGGGTATGGACACCCTGTCTCCAGCGAGGACGTGAGTTACAGGGAGCGGAGAGCAGCGACCTCCCTCCCCAGCGGCAGCCTGAGTTACAGGGAGAGGAGAGCAGCGACCTCCCTCCCCAGCGGCAGCCTAAGTTACAGGGAGAGGAGAGCAGCGACCTCCCTCCCCAGCGGCAGTGCACCGTACAGAGGGAAGAGACAACCGGTCTCCTTTCCCAACCACAACCAGGGGTACCCGAGGCAGCATGCCTCATAGAATGGTCCTGGGAGGACCCCCAGCAGGCAGGTGGAGATGGGACCGCAGTCTCTCTACCGGCCCTACAGGGATGCTGGGCAGGCGGCCCAGATCCCCAACGGCAGACCCAGCTACAGGGAAGGGAGAGCATAAACCTACCTCCCCAGCCGGAGTGTCTTCCAGGGAGAGGAGACAACCGGTCTCTCTCCCCAGCCGCAGCATTCTCCACAGGGAGCGGAGAGCATCGACCTCCCTTCCCAACTGCCGCAGGAGTATAAGGAGGAGGAGGTAAGCCAATCCCCCCTTCCCCAGCTAACTCCTAACCTGGGCCCGGAGTTAACAGTGGAGATGTTAACCCCCACTGACCCCCACATTCTCTTTGCCACCGGGCAGGACTATGCCCCAATTCCCCCAGTGGAAGAGCTGGCAGCTGGGCAGAGTGCAATTGGCCTCTGCCCTCCCTTTGACTCTTGTGCAGTGCTTGACATACTGCCGGCTATCCCAGCGGAAGAGGTGGCATCAGGACAGAGGGCCGCTGGCCTCTGCCCTACCGACCCCCTTGTTACAGGACTGGCCTGCACCCCCTCCCCCCAGCAGAAGCACTGGCATCAGGGTAGAGCACCGCTGGCCTCTGCCCCCCAAGTACATCCAACTATTTGCCCAGCTGCACCAGGAATGCAGAGGGTGCTGCATTTTCACCCTACAATCTGGGACCTACAGGCCAGTACTATTTATTGTGGGGGGGGCTACTCTGCCAATGTTTATTTGTGGGTGGGTTGCGAGACTAACTTAGGCACTGACCGACAGAAGGTCAGGTGCCTGGTTAGTCTCCCTCCAAAGGGGTAGATATGTTACAAACTTCCATTTGTAACTGTTATTTTATTCAACAAATTGCCCTGCTTACCTCTGTTATGGAGAAGCCTAATTGCCAGCCTTCTCCCCCATGACTATGGACCAGACTTTATGTGAATGCGTTAACCCAGATAGCTATGCCATGGAGCCCATTCAGGTAGTTAAAGACTTCGGCTCCATGGCAATTGAACTGTGTGAATAGGATCTGAGCGCTATTCGGTAGTTTTGTGCGCTCAGATCCCAGCTATCTGAGGATATGTGAAATGTCTGTGTGTTATGTGTAAAAGGTGACTTTATGTATTTTAAAGTGTTTTACTGTCTTTGTGTCCCCATGTGCATAATGGAGTCTGGTCTCTGTCCTGGGAGGTAATTGGATTACTTCTCCATTATCTCCAGGATAGAAGACTCTGAAACCGGTCTGGGCCAGATAGCCATGTGCCAGCCAGGCCCCAAAAGATACTTTTACTAACTTTTGAACCCCTGGTCTGATTCATGACATTTTTTTAATATGTTGTTTCCCTGAATGGATTGATTGTGAATATGTAATTTTTATGTGAATGTGATGTATGGTTTTAGAGTTATGAAAGTTGGGTAAAAAGTATGTTTTAACTGTATGTGTAATTGAGTTTCCTCCCAGGATAAGGGGAGAGAATATGTGGGATGTAACTGTGATGTGATTGGTTGTTTTATACCTCCCTGTGGGCAGTCCTGTATTTTCAAAGACTGTAATAAAATCCAGGCTGGATGGGCCAGCACCTCTGCTGACCCTCTTACTTGCAGCCTTGACTCATGTTTGTAGGGAACAGCTATAATCACTACAGGGATTGCTATGCTCTTCATACTCCCTTAGCTACTGAGCTCTTGTAAGAGCTCTTGTTCCTGATCCTGCTTCGCTCTGAGATAAGTATATATTCTGTCACTTATATATTATTTATTGTAGTGATTTTTTTATATTTATATACTTGTCTATAGATTGTATCGCTCTACAGAAGGAAGAGGTTCATCTACTGGAATCTGGAGCCTGGTTGTAGGTCCAGGGCGCAGAGCAGACGGCGAGATACCAGCCCAGCGGTGGTTCGTGGAGTCTGCAGTACTTATGGTGGCTACGCAGTAGTTATGGTGTCAACGGTGCTGATGGTCCTTTGGTGAGCGCTAGGAGCATCCTTTCTACGGTCCAACTTCCAGCCAGCCTGGAGGCAACCGTAACAGGAACATCCCAAGGTTTTAGTTAATTCACCCAGTGCCAGGGGCTTACCTAGGTTCCAGAAACACTGGCTGGAGCCCAGTATTCATCGTGTCATTGTGTGTTTTGTGGTGATGTAAAGATTAAGAGTCCTCAAAACAAAAAGTTAGACGGAAGTCCTTTATGACCGACCGCAAGCACATTTTCCTGCCCAAAACAGTTCCATAGATTTGGGCTGTGCGGTCGGTCAATTTTATGCAGAAAAATTACTAAGTCCCACTCGAACGTGCGTTCGAATTGCCGAACGGGACTTAGTCTCTGCAGCTGAAAATTCAGTGTAGGAGAAGGTAAGGGTCAGCGGAGTTTGGTGAAATGTGTAGCTGATTTCAGTTCCATGAATTTGGCTACACATACCGCTGACCTCGTTCGAATGAACAAAGATGGCCGCCGCCACGTGTTGGTTTGCATGAACTGCGGCCACCCAGCGGTCGGCAATTTACCTACAGCAGCCTCCCAACCTGGGAGGTAAATTGATGGCACACTTCCACTTCTGGGTGGTCTGCCTGTGTGGTACTTGGTTCAGTAAGCTCCATTTACAGAACCAAGTGTGAGAAAGCCAGGAACACGTTATTTTACAGGTGTGGGGACAGTCTTAAAGGGGCATTGTTCACCAAAGTCACATTATGTCCCCAGACGGTTCTTAAAGGGCCATACACACCCAATAAAAGTCCATACGTTTTCAGGGGCACAATCTCCCAGGGGCCATAGTCATGAAGGAGGCTGGCAAATAGGCTTCTCCACAACCCAGGGAAGCGGGGCAATTTGTCATTTGAAGAGCTAGTTACAAATGGCAGTTTGTAACAAGAACAACGGAGAACACTTCTGGCGCTTTTTCTCCCAAGACACTCGCCAAAATACAAAAGGCTCTCAGCCAAATCCCAAAGGTTTTTCGGGATTTTTCTATACCGCCGCCGTTTTTCTTCCTCCTCCTTTTTAGAGTCTTTTTTGTCCTCCTCCTTGAGTTCTAAGTATTCTTTCAGGGGAAGAAGGGAGAATATCTCCACAAACTCCCCTTTTCCATAGCTTTTCCTTAACCTCTGCCTTCAGATGGCAACCCAACGGTCCCGCAAACGACACATGAACATTCTGACGCGCTGTGTCAGGAATGTCCCCTAATAGTAAATCCCGTTTGGCTGCTACTTCTGTGGCCACTGAAGCAGAAGACGCAGCCACTGCCTCGCTTGTACTACTCCCCTGCCATTCCTGGAATACTCTGGTCGCCAGACCCTATCCCCCCCCAGACCCAGGAACCCAAACCTTACTTAATGAAGCCCCTCTATCTGAACCCGCACTCCAAGATGGGAGGAAAGATTTTAAACCCTCTAACAAGTTTCCAGAGTGGGGTGTAAGGTGCGACTCACCATCCAAACTCTGTACTGCAGCCGATCCTGGGTGTCCTGAGCGGTGGGTGGGGGCTATAAATAAAAATTGGGAGGGGGACCTAATGGCCTCCCCCCCCCCCAGCTCCCACCCCTGAGCGGTGGGTGGAGGACATAAATAAAAATCACCCCCCCAGGTGACTAGGGGTCCCCAAATCCCTAGTCACCCCCTCCCCCCCCAAACAAATGACGCCTACCTACCCCCCTCACCCTAAAAACCCTACCATTTGATGTTCTCTTTCTTCTAAAATCTTCTTTTTTCAGCCGCAAAAAAGGCCAAATAAAAATCCAGAATAACCGACGCACTTAAAAAAAAAAAAAAAAATCCTTCTTCACCCATGGAGGGCTCCCCACAGACTGAGCTCTGGAGGGCGGGGAAAGGCTTATAAAGCCTTGCCCCACCCTGCAAATAGGCTCAGAGCACTCTGATTGGTGGATTTAAGCCATCCAATCAGAGTGCTCTGACAGGTAAATGAAGAGACTGACAGGTAAGTCTCTACATTTACCTGTCACAGCACTCTAATTGGTTAGCTTGAAATCCACCAATCAGAGTGCTCTGTCATTTTACACAGCGTGTGAAAGTTCTTTGGAATTTTCCCATGCTGTGTAAAATGACACAGAGCACTCTGATTGGTGGATTAAGTAACCAATCAGAGTGTTATGAGTCAAATTACACAGCGTGGGAAAATCCCAAAGAACTTTCCCACGCTGTGTAAAATTATACAGAGCACTCTGATTGGCTGGATTTCAAGTTAACCAATCAGAGTGCTGTGTCTTTGGAACTCGCACAGGGGTGGGGGCAATAGGTTTTTTTTTTTTTTTTTTACAGTGAACAGCCACTGGCTGCTCACTGTTTACTAGACACGCCCCTACTCGCGGTATAGTGAGTAAGGGCTGAATTTACTAATACTAAGTAATCTTTACTTGGTATTAGTAAATGTGGCTGAAAGATCAATTTAGGTGACCAATTTAGGTCTTTCGGCCATTTGGTAGATAGCTTCCTAGTACCATGGGAATTAGGGAGTTATCTACTAAGCGGCTGCTTATTTTATGTTATTTAAAGTGATTTCCCTATCCACATTTGTTTGCAGGGCACTTGTCCTACTTTTACCCCCATTTTACTTCCTTTTTCAGCCCTTTAGCCTTTTCCAGGAGGTTTTTAGAGCAATTTTTGTGCCCAAAGATTTGGGTCCCCATTGACTTCAATGGTGTTCGGGTTTAAGTTCGAGCCCGAACCCGGACTTTTTTTCAAAGTTTGGCCGAACCCGCCAGACCAGAACATCCAGGTGTCCGCTCAACTCTACTTATAAGGCACATCAACTCCTATTCAGAGTATTTTCTCCAGCTTGTATCACAGGAACAGCAGGGAATCCCAGGTCCAAAGTGAAATATAAGCTATTTGTTTTGTACAAATAGTACATACAGAGTGAATAAAATAATTTTAAAAGCACAATCCGTTTCAACCCACAACTGGGTCTTCCTCAGAAGCAAGCATATTAAAAGTGCATACAATTTCATTTATATACCATGTAGAAATTAATTACCATATTTATTCGAGTATAACGCGCAAAATTTTGTACCGATTTTTAAGCTAAAATTAGGGGTGCGCGTTATACTCGAATAAATGAGCGCGTTATACTCGAATAATGAGCCCAGCAGAAGAGGGAGGGAGTGGGTGCTCCAATAATACCTCCCAGGACCACCGGGCTCATTACAAGCCCGGCGGTCCTGGGGGGGGCGGGCAGCAAGCGTTTACTCAGCTCCCCAGTGTAAATCTCGCGAGACTCGCGGCCAGCTCTGACGGCCGCGGGTCTCGCGAGATTTACACTGGGGAGCTGGAGGAGCTGCTGGGAGGTGAGTAAACGCTTGCTGCCCACCCTACCTCCCCTAGCTAAGCCAATGCCACTGGACCCCCCTCCCTGGCAAGGCAACAAACAGGGAGGGGGTACAACAAAAAAGAAATAATAAGAATAATAATTAAACATTAAAAAAATTATTAATTTAATATAAAAAAGTTTTCATAAAAAATGTCCCCTCACACACATACACTCTATTATTATACACATACACTACACAGACACACTGTGTATATAATTCAGTGTGTTTGAATAGTGTGTATATAATGCAGTGTGTGTATAATAATGCAGTGTGTGTACCGGTATATAATGCAGTGTGTTTGTATAGTGTGTGTGTGTGTGTAGAATAATGCAGTGTGTGTACCGGTATATAATGCAGTGTGTTTGTATAGACACACACACGATACACACACACTATACAAACACACTGCATTATACACCAATGGGTGGCATTATACACCAATGGGTGGTGGGGGGGTTGTATTTTTTTTTATATTTTAGTTAATTGCTTGTTTTTGTCCTTGGCCAGGGTAAGAGTTCACACGAGGTTGCTTACACTGTCCTGACACGGGTTGCATGAGACTGAACGCTTGGTGGCAGCGGTGAGCCGATACCATCTGCTATACTGGGTATATTTTTCTGTCATATGGTGGCAGTACCAGTGGGTTTTGCTCCTTCCTGTGGACAAGCATCTAACAAGCTTAATTAAATCAACAAAACCCCTCCCCCTTGCCCTATAAGAAGGGCTATCCGGCAAAACCAACCTCAGTTTCCTTTCTTGTCCCGAGAGGGAAGGACACAGCATCTGGAGGGTGAGACACACAGGCTGCTGGTCTGGGGGATTCCGGTCCGAGAGCTGCCCGGGCGGTTAGCTGAGAGACCATGCTACCTCCGTTATGGTTACGGAGCAGATGGATACATTGCCTCTTATGCCGAGAAGGTTCCGGCGAATACTTTCTGGAGGCGGTCTTGATGACCTGCGCACAGCGGTGGAACGCACGCCCGGGAGGTGATGCGTTCCACCAAAAGTTTCCGGTGGTGCGCATGCGCATGCCGAAACTTTATTAAAAAAAAAAAAAAAAAAAAAAGCGCGAAGTTTGATGCTCGGCATAGATGAAGCTGTGCAGTACCCACTGACAGCATGGATGCTTGCCAGAAGTGGTACGCCGTGTCACCAACCCCCCACACGGTTCAGAGGCATTTTGAGGTGAGGTGAATTAATCTTTCCTTCAAAATGATCTCTGTAAAAGTTTAGACACTTCATTTGCAAAGTGTGAAGCCACGTGGTAAGAAGAGGACGAAGATGACGGTATATGTACCCACTTTATGCACTATGATGAGTTGCTGTGAGCAGTATAGGTACTCTCTATATGCTCTATGACGAATTGCTGTGAGCAGTATATGTACTCGCTATATGCACTATGACGAAGTGCTGTGTGCAGAAGATGTATGCAATATATACACTACGATGTGTTGCTGTGAACAGTATATGTAATCACTATATGTTCTATGACGAGTTACTATGAGCAGTATATAAACTCACTATATGCACTATGATGAATTGCTGTGAGCAGTATATGTACTCGCTATATGCACTATGACGAATTGCTCTGAGTAGTATATGTACTCACTATATACACCATGACGACTTGCTGTGTGCAGAAGATGTATGCAATATATGCACTACGACGTGTTGCTGTGAACAGTATATGTAATCACTATATGTTCTGTGACGAGTTACTATGAGCAGTATATATATACTCACTATATGCACTACGACGTGTTGCTGTGAACAGTATATGTAATCACTATATGTTCTATGACGAGTTACTATGAGCAGTATATATTCTCACTATATGCACTATGACTTGTTACTATGTGCAGTATATATTCTCGCTATATGCACTATGACGTGTTGCTGTGAACAGTATATGTAATCACTATATGTTCTATGACGAGTTACTATGAGCAGTATATATTCTCTCTATATGCACTGTTGTGTTGCTGTGAACAGTATAGGTTACCACTATATGTTCTATGACAAGTTCTGTGAGCAGTGTATGCACTCACTATGGGCACTATGACGAGTTGCTGTGCACAGTATATGTACCCACTATATGCTCTGTGTGTGTGTCTAAGATGACTCGGCCTCAGTAGGGTACACACTATAAAGTCCTTGTATAAGGACAAGAACCTCTTTAGATGTATCCACTAGATGCTCTATGTCGCATTGTTTTGTTATCCACTCGACCTTAGTAGATGCACCCACTATATGCTCTATGCCGAGTTTGAAGTGTGGCCTCCGCTTCATTAGTTGTATGCACTGTATTCGTTAAGAATGAGAACTCAACCTCCGTGCATGCTCTGTTAGGAGTTACTTGAGGACTCAGCCTTAGTATATGCATCTACTATATACTCTGTCGAGTTGATGGGTGGTCTCAACTTCAGTAACCACTATAGGCTATTTTAGGGGGGTTCTTTTCCTTTTATATACTCTATAAAAAAAAAAAAGCCTCACTAGTTTATGGGATATAGGTATACTCTATATGCCTTATGTATGAGGTACTGGGAAGACAGGGCCTCAGTATATGTCTTCACTAGTTTCTCTATGGATGAGTTACCAGGAGATGTATGCTCATTAGCCGGTATAGAGATGGCATCTTCACAGTAGCTCATATATCTATATCTATATCTGTATCTATATCATCTCCACAGGAGTTGCGTAACCCTGGTATATGGCATAGGTTGTGTAGGTATGCTTTCTGTTCATACAAGATTCAGTATAGGTTACTGATATCTCTGGCAATTTGGACGGTTAACGAACACACACAATGTAGGTGTTTTTTCATCAACACACTGCAGAACAGGATTAACCTCTGCCCCAGTCGTTTCAGAAATTGCAGTGGTCTAATAAATTCCGTTACTTGTAGCAGGTGATTAGCGTGTAACCTCGGTACTGTCTAAAGAAGTACTGTTGTGTATATTAAGGCGATTATTTTAATTTTTGGAGATCAGATTGAGATCAGATCAGACTGAGCGTACAGAGGGAGACCGACGTTTCCCCAGCAATCCATATGTTCTATTGCCTATTCATAAGAGTCCCTAGATCTCGTAACATGTTAAAAAGGAAATCCCACTGTTTTCTCTCCCCGATCATAGAAGAAGGGGTGTTGGTAGTAGCGGATCCAATTTTCTAATTAGATAGAGTTCATTTCAGGAAGTCTGTCTTCCGTCTAATGTTTTCTGGTTGGGGATCGCTACAGATGCTCTTTTTTTAATCCCCTTCATGTTTCGTGGTAATGATTAAGGGAAAATCCGCAGATTCCAGGGGTTTTAAGGTGTATTGCCACCCTTCATCTCTTCATTCCGTAGATATGGCAGAAGGCTGTAAATTTTCATGCGCACTCTTCTACAGGGTTGGTACATCAACCGGCAGGGAGGAACCGGTGTAGGCGCTCTCTCTCTCTCTCCTGCATGCGGTTATCTTGCTGAGGTGCAAATTCATCTAGTAGATATTTCGGTAGTTCCTTTCAGAGGGATTGACATAGCCGTCTAGCTCAGAGAGGGTATTTGGAATTAGGAAGTTTGGTCCTTATGTCCGTGTAATTTGACTCTCTGGAGTGGAAAATTGTTGTTCCAGCCAGGGCTCTGTTGACAAACTTTTCAACGACCAAGTCACTTCCTGTTTCAGTACAGGTCCCTCGGTGATGGATTACTCTCTTTGTAATGTGTCTTACTTCCGCTTACGTTTTTTCTAGTTGTCTTAGAAAATTAGGTCTATCGGATCCTTATCCTGGTTCTTATTCCATGCTGAGCATAAAGATTCTGATTCCCAAACGTTCGAAGCTCTATCGGTCTCATGATGTATAGGGATCTACCCTAGTGGTTCTGTAGAGTTTCAGGTTGATAGCCTGACTACGGCTAGGGTTCTTCTTTATCATCTAGGTCTGCGGGAAGATTTGTTTGGCTATGTTGCTTGGCAACTATATATCCTGTTTAAAGGTCTACTTTCTGATAAAGGTTAGAAATTTTTTGGGGGGATTTTGGGAACACCCTTGCTGGTGTGTTTCATTCGTCTAAAAACCCTTGCTTTAATGTCTTCTGGTTTTTTGTTCGGCAGGCTTCGGCGTTTTCTGCTTTGAGGTCCAGGCCTTCAAGCCTGAGAATCCTGCTGTTCTTAGAGTTTACATCCAGATTTTAAGCTTGAGGTTTTTTGTAATCTGCCAGGTCCAGACATCCTCCTAGAGTTCTGTTTTCCCTTCCTGGTATTTTTGTCCTTGAAATTTTTTTTTAGGTAACACCCGTTCGATCCTGTTAAAGGGTTTCCCTTACAAGTTTTGTTTCTCCAGGACACCTTCTTGGGGGCCATCTTATCGGCTAATATGTTCAGAGAGCTTCAGTCATTTTTCATCCCCAGATGATTTTTCAGTATTGCTCATGGACACGGTGGTTCTTCACGCTAAACATTTTTTTTCCCTACGGGTTGGTACTAAGTGTAGCTTGAAGGAGCTTTGTAATGTCTCTTTTCCTAGGACTGAAGAGCTCAGTTATTCTGGTCCTCTGTTTGTTAGCCTCCCATAAAAGGTGTAAGGATACAGTGATTCCTGCAACTCTTTTGTTTCATTTGACTCAGGCGAGTATGTTGGTTGGCCATTTTCTCCCGGTGGTCTTCAAGTTCCGGCTTCTCTCAGGACGCTTGGAGTATTGGCTGCCTCTGGGCCAGTAAGAACACTTGTTTTTTCTAGTGGCCTTCTGTTAGGCACCATCTTGGGCTTCCATTCCACATTTTCATAAAGCTCTACAGGTTAGAGATGTTCTCATCCTCTGAAACTGCTTTTTAGGCGTATAAGTTGCGACCTACGGTGACATTGAACCCGCCCTAGTTAAGGATCTTGCTATATCCCACTGGTACTGCCACCATATGACAGAAAAAACAGAAATTTTTACTTACCGTAAATTCTTTTTTTCTTAATATGGTGGCAGTACAGCTTCCCTCCCTCTATTTTTATCTTGATTCGTATGAGTTCTATTTGGGATTTTTCTTGCTACTTACTGAGGTTGGTTTTGCCGGATAGCCCTTCTTATAGGGCAAGGGGGAGGGGTTTTGTTGATTTAATTAAGCTTGTTAGATGCTTGTCCACAGGAAGGAGCAAAACCCACTGGTACTGCCACCATATTAAGAAAAAAAGAATTTACGGTAAGTAAAAATTTCTGTTTTCCTCGCCTCACCCACACGGTACGGTAAGCATTGCTTTTGTACAATTCAGTGTTTTGCGTACCGTAATTCAGTGTTCTTCATATTTTAATTGATATACTGGTACCTGTTAGATGGCGACTCAGGGTATCAAGAGAAAACGTTCTGCATATGATGCTTCATTCAAGCTCAAAGTTGTTGATCATGCTGAAATTCACGGAAATCGAGCAGCTAGCTGAGAATTCACTGTACCAGAGACGAATGTTAGAGAATGGAGAAAACAGAAAGTCGTCCTGAAAGATATGAATAAAACAAAAAAAGCACAACGAGGGAGACAAGCCATGTACCCAGACATGGAGAAGGAACTTTATGAATGGATCATTGACCAAAGAAGTAGTGGGTACATCGTCACATCGCTCCACATTAGACTTCAAGCCCAAAAGTTTTGCAAAGATTCAAACTTCAAAGCCTCTAATGGATGGACACAAAAGTTTATGAAAAGGCATGGACTTGCAATACGCCAGAGAACAAAGATAGCACAGAAGCTACCTAATGATTTAGAAGAGAAGATCGCTTCATTTCATACCTTTATAATCAACCAACGCAAGCAGATTAATTTTGAACTTTCACAGATAGGCAATATGGATGAGACCCCCATGTGTTTTGACATACCAGGCAACAGGACAATTGACAGCAAAGGGAAGCACACAGTCCAGCAGGGGTCAAGTCCTGGGGAAAAAAGTGTGGGAACTCACGAAAGATCCACCCCTCCAAAAATATATTTTTTTAATTATACGCTCGTATGCATATATATTTCTCAGAAAATACAGTGCAACATTTATTGTAAAGTACCAGTTTCCAAAGTCATCTCCAAAATTCACATGCATCGTATTATTTAACCAAATATAAAAAATGGAAACCACAAAGACAGAAGGAAACGTATGATAAACACCTGACACAAGCACACACATATATATATATATATATATATATATATATATATATATATATATATATATATATATATATATATATATATATATATAGACTAGATATGAAGGACCTTTTCTTGTCACAGGGCCGGCCTTCGGGGTGTGCGAGCTGTGCGGCCACACAGGGCATCATGGCAGCAGGGGTGCCAGGCATCCAACGTAGCTCACATACACAGGGGCCGACAGTGCAGAGTTTTAAAAGCTGGCTTCAAGTAAGGGGTTGTGTGTGACTGCCTGTGGCAGCGGAGGCAGAAATAAATTGGCAGCAGGAGCGGAGCTAAATGCAGTATCTACCTGTTTCCTGGTTACGGCAGCACACTGAGGGGGAAGCAGGAAGAAGTCCCTGTTTCCCCAACTATTACACACAAGAGACTTCAGTGCCAATGCTCTCCCCTCCAGGCCAGCCCATACTGTTTGTAAGTGAGAGAGAGAGTGAAAAAGTGTGTGTGTGTGTGTGTCCCATGAATCTTTATTTTAGAAAGGTTAGGTTTTTTGCCTGTTAACAGATATTATGGAGTTTCTACTATATTCTTGTCACATCACAATCCACTCCAAGCAATACCTTCCATTTTCCCCGCAACATCCAACAAGCTCTGAGAGACTTGACATCACAATCCACTTCAATACCTTCCATTTTTTTTTTTACTAAGCACTTTCCACCCACCCTTCCCACTTTCCCAGGGGTTTGGCATCTTCCAGATTACCTACTCACATCACATATTAGCAGTATGCAAAGGTTCTAAGCTAACAAGCGTCAGTATCAGACATAGAAGAACATTTGTGTGGCATGCAGAATAAGTGCACAATTTTATGTCAATAATAAAATGTAGATTTGTTTAAAGATTGTCAGATCAAAAAGACTAATGAGAACCATTGGGTGCTTACAATTACAGAGAGACAACACACATAGTTATTAAATAAGCAGAGACATGGAGACCTTGCAGATAGCCTAGACACAACCAATGCCTGTCAGAGAGATTTCTCCACAAAGGAGAGGGATGAGTCTCAGTAAGTCTCTTCACCAGCCACTGACACCACATGGATTCTTTTGACTTGAATCATAGCTCCAGCCATATTCAGTGACCATACTTGCTCGCATGCGCGCACACACACACAATGTGCTAGCTTCTAACTGCAGATCATTCAAATCTGGTGTACACTTCTTTTAGGATATATCATACCCCCTATGAACATCAACCTGAGCTTACAACTCACTACAAATAAGAGAAACAAAATATAAAGCCATTTTGGAAAGCATATATAAAAATAGTTATTGCTATATGTGACAGACACACACAAACATTTGAATAGCTCACATGTTAAGGGGGCATGGTGAATATGTAAACATTTATGCATATTGTGGCTGTGTGTGTTGGTTAAAAGCACCCAAGCTGTGCATAGTGAGATAAACAGCAGTCATGTTTAGCATTATTTACTCGGATATGTCACACATACATACTTTTAAGATCAGGGGTCAAGTCCTGGGGAAAAAAGTGTGGGAACTCACCCAAGATTCCTGCCCCCCCCCCCCTGTTAAAAAAAAAAAAAAAAATACACTCCTATGCATATAGTGCAGTGCAGGGTGTGTATAATGCATGTGGTGTGTTTGTAGTGAATGCAGAGAATGAATAATGAATGTAGTGTGTTTGTAGTGAGTGCAGTGTGTATAATGAATGTAGTGTGTTTGTAGTGAATGCAGAGTATGAATAATGAATGTAGTGTGTTTGTAGTGAGTGCAGTGTGTATAATGAATGTAGTGTGTTTGTAGTGAGTGCAGTGTATATAATACATTTAGTGTGTTTGTAGTGAGTGCAGAGTGTGTATAATGAATGTAGTGTGTTAGTTGTGAGTGCAGTGTGTGTATAATGAATGTAGTGTGTGTATAATGAATGAAGTGTGTAGTGAGTGCAAATTGTGTATAGTGAATGTAACTTGTTTGTAGTGAGTGCAGAGTGTGTATAGTGAATGTAACGTGTTTGTAGTGAGTGCAGAGTGTGTATAATGAATGTAGTGTGTTAGTTGTGAGTGCAGTGTGTTTGCAGTGAGTGCATATTGTTTATTATAAATGTAGTGTGTTTGTGGTGAGTGCAGAGTGTGTATAATGAGGTGTTTGTAGTGAGTGCAGTGTGTATAATAAATGTAGTGTTTGTAGTGAGTGCAGAATGGGTATAATGAATGCAGTGTGTATAGTGAATTTAGTGTGTTTGTAGTGAGTGCAGGGTGTGTATAATGAATGCAGTGTGTGTAGTAAATGTAGTGTGTTTGTAGTGAGTGCAGATTGTGTATAATGAATGCAGTGTGGATGTGTATGTGTGTGTGTGCTGGATGATGTGGGTGTGTGTGTGTGTGCTGGATGATGTGTGTGTGTGTGTGTGCTGGATGATGTGTGTGCTGGATGATGTGTGTGCTGGATGATGTGTGTGTGTGTGTGCTGCATGATGTGTGTGTGTGTGTTTGTGTGCTGGATGGTGTGTGTGTGTTTGTGTGCTGGATGATGTGTGTGTGTGTGTGTGTGTGTTTGTGTGCTGGATGGTGTGTGTGTGTTTGTGTGCTGGATGATGTGTGTGTGTGTGTTTGTGTGCTGGATGATGTGTGTGTGTGCTGGATGATGTGCTGGATGATGTGTGTGTGTGTGCTGGATGATGTGTGTGTGTGTGTGCTGGATGATGTGTGTGTGTGTGCTGGATGATGTGTGTGTGTGTGCTGGATGATGTGTGTGTGTGTGCTGGATGATGTGTGTGTGTGTGTGCTGGATGATGTGTGTGTGTGTGTGTGTGTGTGCTGGATGATGTGTGTGTGTGTGTGCGTGTGCTGGATGATGTGTGTGTGTGTGTGCTGGATGGTGCGTGTGTGTGCTGGATGGTGCGTGTGTGTGCTGGATGGTGCGTGTGTGTGCTGGATGGTGCGTGTGTGTGCTGGATGGTGCGTGTGTGTGCTGGATGGTGCGTGTGTGTGCTGGATGGTGCGTGTGTGTGTGTGTGTGTGTGTGTGTGCTGGATGATGTGTGTGCTGGATGATGTGTGTGTGTGTGTGTGCTGGATGATGTGTGTGTGCGTGTGTGTGTGTGTGCTGGATGATGTGTGTGTGCGTGTGTGTGTGTGTGCTGGATGATGTGTGTGTGTGTGTGTGTGCTGGATGATGTGTGTGTGTGTGTGTGTGTGCTGGATGATGTGTGTGTGTGTGTGTGCTGGATGATGTGTGTGTGTGTGTGCTGGATGATGTGTGTGTGTGTGCGCTGGATGATGTGTGTGTGTGTGCGCTGGATGATGTGTGTGTGTGCGCTGGATGATGTGTGTGTGTGCGCTGGATGATGTGTGTGTGTGTGCGCTGGATGATGTGTGTGTGTGTGCGCTGGATGATGTGTGTGTGTGTGCGCTGGATGATGTGTGTGTGTGTGCGCTGGATGATGTGTGCTGGATGATGTGTGTGTGTGCTGGATGATGTGTGTGCTGTGTGTGTGTGTGCTGGATGATGTGTGTGTGTGTGTGTGTGTGTGTGTGTTGGATGATGGGTGTGTGTGTGTGTGTGTGCTGGATGATGGGTGTGTGTGTGTGTGTGTGTGTGTGTGTGTGTGTGTGTTGGATGATGGGTGTGTGTGTGTGTGTGTGCTGGATGATGGGTGTGTGTGTGTGTGTGTGTGTGTGTGTGCTGGATGATGTGTGTGTGTGCTGGATGATGTGTGTGTGTGCTGGATGATGTGTGTGTGTGCTGGATGATGTGTGTGTGCGTGTGTGTGCTGGATGATGTGTGTGTGCGTGTGTGTGCTGGATGATGTGTGTGTGCGTGTGTGTGCTGGATGATGTGTGTGTGTGTGTGTGCTGGATGATGTGTGTGTGTGCTGGATGATGTGTGTGTGTGCTGGATGATGTGTGTGTGCGTGTGTGTGCTGGATGATGTGTGTGTGTGTGTGTGTGTGTGCTGGATGATGTGTGTGTGTGTGTGTGTGTGCTGGATGATGTGTGTGTGTGCTGGATGATGTGTGTGTGTGCTGGATGATGTGTGTGTGTGCTGGATGATGTGTGTGTGTGCTGGATGATGTGTGTGTGTGTGTGTGTGTGTGCTGGATGATGTGTGCTGGATGATGTGTGCTGGATGATGTGTGCTGGATGATGTGTGCTGGATGATGTGTGCTGGATGATGTGTGCTGGATGATGTGTGTGTGCTGGATGATGTGTGTGTGTGTGTGCGTGCTGGATGATGTGTGTGTGTGTGTGTGTGTGTGTGTGCTGGATGATGTGTGTGTGTGTGTGTGTGTGTGTGTGCTGGATGATTAGGGGGTGAAGCATTTTTTTTTAACTTTATGTGTATAAATTTTTTTATTTTATCCCCCCCTCCCTGCTTCTTACCTTGTCAGGGAGGGGGGACATCGCCTGGTGGTCCGGTGGAGGGAGGCAGCCGCTGCACACAGGGGCCATCACACGCTGTGCTGCCTCTCCAGCTCTAACTCTCGCGAGACTCGCCTGTGCGGAGCGTTGCCATGGTAACCCGTGGTCTCGCGAGAGTTAGAGCCGGAGAGGGAACACCGTGTGTGATGGCCCCTGTGTGCAGGTCGCATGGCAGGTCCTGCAGGATCACTAGCGGGAACGGCGTTCCTGCTTTGGAAAAAGTGTAGGAACGCCGTTCCCATGCGTTCCTGCAGGACTCGAGCCCTGTTTAAGATTAAATATATTGTCTGATGGCAGTCTGCAGCCTTGCTCTGCATTTACACCAACTGCCTGCAGACATGGGGTGCAAACAAGCCATTCAATGCACTTACTGTCTGCAATGAACTTACCCCCAGCACTGCAGAGGTTAATAGACCAATAAATAAATTGTTCAAAATAAATGCTGTATAACACATCTCACAACCAAGGGATACAGGACACAACAGCAGGACTGTATCAGTATTTTTCCCCAACATAAAGTTACTAATACAAAAAATGATTTTCTATATTATATACACAATTCTGCAAAGATTGATGAAAGATTTAACCCTTAAAAAGGTGAGCTGACCCCAGTCAGAGGTAAGATCCTTCTGATGCCAGTTATAAAGACCAGTGAGGCCTACTTGGTAATGGGATGTTATAACTAATAAAACAAAATCTATTAGACCAGGACAGTCCATAGTTATCAGTGACTTACCCCTCAGATGCTGCAGTTGTCCGGCCCCTTTCCCTTGGGGGATGGGAGGGGTGCTGTACAATATGCTTAATGCATGCGGGGGAGGGGGCTGTGTTCTCTCTTGTGCTCCCTGGTGACAGGAGGTGGGTCCAGTGCTGGGGTCATTAATTGCATGCTGGTGACTAGGTGTCATTCAATGCAGGCTTCTCCCCCCTGCCTAATTTGAGACGCAAGCTCTTCCAATTTTCCTCTCCTGCTGGGAGCCTGCCCCCTGCTGCTCAGTCGGCTCTCCTCTGCTACAAAGGGCAGGTCCTGCAGGACTTCTAGCGGGAACGGCGTTCCTGCTGTGAAAAAAGTGCGGGAACGCCGTTCCCACGCGTTCCTGCAGGACTCGAGCCCTGCAGTCCAGATTAGAACCACAGGCCATGAGAACTCATTTTACCGTTGTTATCCTGTATGGCAGACAGTTTTAAACTTAAACCAATGGTGATTTTTAAAAGAGACTATTCCAAAAGGAGTTAAATTTCCACCAGGTGTCGTGATCCATTGTCATCCTAAAGGATGGATGAAAAGGGCATCATTTTATGGTTAAATAAAGTTTGGAATACTAGACCAGGCGCACTACTGAAGAAATCCATGCTTGTATGGGACCAGTTCCGCTCACACCTGACGGACACTGTGAAGGACAAACTGAAAAGTCTAAACATTTCAAGCTGTGATTCCAGGTGGACTAACCTCTATTCTTCAGCCACTAGATGTTGTTTTAAACAAACCCTTCAAAGACAGAGTCAGGGAAAAGTGGATTACCTGGATGAAATCCGATGACAAAGAATTGACTGCAAAAGGAAACCTCAAGAAACCTGGCCTATCTCTCGTGACATCCTGGGTTAAAACATCATGGGAAGACATACCAAAAGAAATGATCATCAAGAGTTTTTTGAAGACAGGCATCAGCAATAAAATGGACGGCACAGAAGACGACCTGCTGTGGAATTCAGACTCAGAAGAAAGCGAAGAAACTGGAGAAACAGATGTTCCTGCCAACTGGGACACTGATGAAAAATTAACTCGAGAAGAATGGGAACAACTCTTTGGTGTATCTGATGATGAATCTGACTTTGATGCATTTTAAATATTGTTACTGGTAATTTTATTTCGGTATTGTGTTTATACCAGTTTACAAGGTCAATAAATTATTTTTATCATGGCCGCACGTGTTCAACAACGTTTTTTTGTCAATTACAATGCTTGGTGTGAAACAAAATGTTATACCGATTTTTAAAAGAAAATTAGGGGTGCGCGTTATACACGGGTGCGCATTATACTCGAATAAATACGGTAATATCAAACACACATGTACATAATTAAAATGGGATACTCCTATTTCCAAATATGGAGTTCTGCCAACCACAACATGGTCACATACTGTTGCGCCCAGGAACCTCCACAATATGTCGCCCGGCATCTTTCTTCCTCCTCCCATTTTCCTCCGGTATTTGCCGATATGTCACTTCCTGTGACGCACTTCCCCCAATGTTCTCCGTACCAAGCATGTCACAGGAATAGGCCAGAGAAAAGCTTTCACGATCATCTTCTTATCGGTCTTGAAAGTACTATGTGCTGTATCCGGCGGGGAAAACGGAAGTCCTTAAGATGCCATTTTACAAATGGGCTAACCTCTCATTATCCATATGGTCATATCGTGGAAGCTGAGTCCAAGAGAGTATAAATGAAAGGAGAAGAAGAGCATTAGTATATATAGTCAGAGAGCAATTATAACATTAAGTATAATTAAAAGGACCTAAGCCAAAACGTATAAGACACATGTCAGTATATACATTTAAAAAAAAAAAAAAAAAAACTTTTTATAAAAAGATTTATAAAAATGTTTTTAAAAAATAGTAATAAATAATAGATCATGCAGTTTTGGAGGGGTATGGTTTATAAAATTGTATTGATTTCAAAGTCAATATTAAGACCCCTATGGACCAAAATACACTTTTCAAAAATCCAATTAGCTTCACAGATACTTGTTTTGGCTAGGTCTCCTTCTCTCCAGTGTGTATCAACCTTTTCAATTGCATAAAATTCCAGTTTTTTTTTTCATTAGATGCATGATATTCTAAAAAGTGTTTGGACACACTATAGTTGATGAACCCATTTTTTTGTTTCTTCCATGTTCACCAATCCTAACCTTAATTGGTCTAGAGGTTTTTACCAATAAATTGATATCCACATGTGCATTTTAAAAGAGAGACTACATTTTTCGAGTGACACGTAATTAATGAATTGATTTAATATTTCTTATTTGTCACAAAAGCGTTAAAATTAGAGACCTTTTTAGTAGAGATATCTGTCTTTTTACATGCATTGCACAGTCCACAATGAAAATAAACTTTTTGCTCTCACGACCAATCACTTAAAAAAATTATTACTATTCAGGGTTTTGTTATCAATAAAACTTTTGGTTAATATTTGCTTAAAATTCTTGGCTCCTCTAAAAAGAAATGTTGTTTTCGAACCCACATATTCCTCTATATCATCCTCCTGTTTCAAAATGTGCCAATTTTTACCAATAATTTTTTTTATTTTTTTTATCGCTCCAATATTGCTGAAATAATTCAAAATAAAAGGGATTTGGATATTGTTCTTATTTTCTCAGGGATCCCTATAATTAAGAAGAGGTGACCTATCTAAAAGTGCAATGTCTTCTATGCTCTTATCCAAAATCATATTGTCATAACCTTTCTATGCGAATTGTTCCTTTAAAATATTTGCTTGAGTTAAATAATCAGGTTGGTTTGAGCAATGTCTTTGTATTCTTAGGAATTGTCCTCTAGGTATCTTAGACAGCCACGGTGATGGTGGCAACTGTTAATCTCAATATAACTATTGACATCAACCCGTTTAAAAAAAAAAGTCATCACAGAATTTTCTAAAATATAAATATCTAAATCTAAAAAATGAATATTACTTGGGCTAATTTTTTCGTAAGAGCAATCCCTCAATCATTAGTATTGAGAGTTAAAATAAATCATCAAATAAAATGTTCAACCACTTCCAAATAATAAAAATATCGTCAATGTACCTTTTATATAGGACCAGGTTTGCGCCGAACTTGTGTTGTTGATAGATAAAAGTCCTCTCCCAATATGCCATACACAAATTGGCGTAGCTCGGCGCAAATTTGGTCCCTATCGCTGTACCTCTAACTTGTAAATAAAAAAATAATTATTTTCTAAAATCTTTTTTTTTTTTTTTTTTTAGTAAATATGGTTTTTATTCGGTTCTATGTTGATGAGAGCAAAATGCATTGAGACTCGCAGGTCTCTATCAGCTTTTCATACATATCAATCAAAGCGCAACATGCGCAAAAATACATTTTTGTAACAGAATTATCGTTTGGGCACACAGGCCCTCAACAGTAATGGGTTCGCATGTCCCTTCTACCATATACATAGATCATTCCCCTGACTGGTTTACCACTTGTTCAATTGCTTTGTTAACTGAGGGTTCCTATCTACGTTTAATAATATTTAATAGCTCCCTGGTCCCCATGTGGGTCCGCACGCCCATAATAGCGATGGACACGCAGGTCCCCTTCAGTGCATGGATAATTTGCTTCCTAGACCGCTGTGCCATTCGTTTGCTGCCATTGGTAACTGTGTATTTCTATATACATCTAGTAGTATTTTGTTATTCTCAGAGCTCCCTTTGCGTTGTATCGCAGTTGTACAAGTGTTGTCTGAAGAATGGGACTCATGCGTCCTTCCAGAGTGCGGTATTGCAGGGCAGTATTGGGCCTAGCTTATCCGTGTTACCTTATAGGGGACCCTCCTGAAATTATTGGAGTTAAAAATTGGGGGTTCCCTCTCGGGTGTGAGTTGGACTGAGATAATGTTTGCTCAACACTCCTTAATGTGTGTGGGTGTTTGGGGGTTTTGTGCCTGTAGTTGGGTGCATCAATGGGTGTAGTGGGTGCATCAATCGTGCTATTCGGTGGTGTATCCTTCTCCCATCCTCCCCTAATGTGCTTCCTACCTTTCTTGTTTTATTTTTCCCCACCTGATCCCTCCCCCACAGGGCTGCGCAGCTGTCGGGGGGTCGTCACTGCGTGTCTTCCCCTCTGTCTTGGGTTAAGTATGTGGTCGTGCATTTAAGTATGCAGGGTTTTGTGTGCCTACTTCACGAGGGGCCATCTCTCCTGCTTCACCCTCCGAGTCTGTGAGTTCATGTCCCGTCACCTTTTCTAAAATAATTTTTATTCCCTCCAAGATAAAAGTTTTTTGTGTATCTCCATATTTATTGGATTGGTCTAGGAAGAATTTTTTTTTTTATTTTTTTTATTTTTTTTTTTTGTAGTGCATAAGCTTATAACAGATGGTCGCGAGGTACCCCAAAGGCATTCCTCCAACGCATTATAAACATTTCAACATATGGGTACATGGGAAATCTTGCACAATTTTTGTTTAGAGATATTTCAAGCAATGAACACTAGAGAGTCTAAACAGCTGAATGTGTCTCTTAATTTAAGGTAACATCGCTGGCGTTTTAATTCAGCTAATTTTGAGCAACTTCAAGTAGCATTCAGTTGGTGTAACACTAGCTTAGTCTAGCTTTTTACAGGTATGGGTACAAGTTTAGTAGAAGGGTCACAGCAAAGTTAACTCTGCACAACAGGAGACATACATTGCGCTGGCTGACTACATAAGAGAGATGTGTCTAGGTAAACCGGTGCTGCACCTATGAGTCATATTAAGCAATTGGGAGACAAGACAGTAGTCTGGTTGCCAACCGGGCACTTGTCTAGATTAATAACAATTGACATAAGACATTTACTCAAGTGTCAACTTGGCTTGTACATGCATTTTTTCCTTTCAGATTAGAGGCAGTGCTTATACCACAGGGATATCCAATCTGGAGGGAAAAAACAGGCAGGCAAATCTCCAAACATTTTAACCCCTCCCCTAATTACCTCCTTTCCAATAAGTAGCAGCTCCTCCTGATCATCCCCAGTTCTTTGCCTGCCTTCGGCAGGGGAGGTTATACAGGAGGTTCTCCAGGAAGCAGGTGAGAAGGGCTGAGGCTCGGGAGGCTCTGCTTCCTTGATGTTCGGGTAAGTAGCGTTTAACACGCCGGCCGGCGTGGTCCCTCAGAATTTATTCCGTCTCTTGCCGCGCCAGGTGCCGGTCTGACGAAGGACGCAGGCGTGCGTCGGCTGGGAGGTCCTGTCGGTGGAACGCACGCACAGGTTGCGTTGCGTTCCACCAGGGAGTCGCAGAGCGCTATGCACATGCGCAATGCGAACCTGGATTCAGGCGCCAAATTTGAACTTGGCGGGTTTTTTTTGGTTACAGGACTTAAAAGGAGCATTACCAGCAGCAACCTCTGTTTGCCAGGAGCTCTCAGAATGGTTGCAAAGTGTGTTTCTCACCTGCCCTCCAACACACTCTCAGGCCATTTAAGGTAAGACTGATTAAGTTTTTATTTAAATGGTTCTAGCCTGAATCTTTAGGGAAAATTTTGTTTATTTTCCCTTTTTTGTTTTCTGTTCCCAGTATATAATCCTGAAAATTTGGATAAAGTTGCTGAGAAGGGGAAATGTACATCTAAGCCAAGCATTTAATGTGCTCTGTGTGTGGCCATCTTTTGCCAGATGGTTGTAAAAAGGAAACTTTGCTCTGTGTGTTCAAAGAAGCTTCAGAGGAAGCATAAAGAACAGAAATGTCCACTTTCTCAGCTGGTTGCAACAAAGTATGCAGCAAACAGTGGTGGATATGTAGTCAGCAGCATTACAGACAATCCAGGCGTCGGTTGCCCAGGATTCACAGATTGTAATACATGCTAACAAAAGCCTAAGATCTTGGGAAGTTCCGATACTAGTTGGAACTAGTGGTTCTGAGTATGGCGATAATTCAGGCAGTGTCTCATCAAATGAGGAATCTGCATTCCCAGAAGAATCCATTTGGGAAATTGATTAAAGAAGTGCAGTTGCATTTGAACTTGAGGAAACAGGGAAGAAGTCCAATATGTTTCTTTTTCACCCACAGATTAGGGAGTTGATTTAAAAGAATGGAAAATTTACAAGTCACAAGCTGTTTATTTCTAGACAGTTTTTAAATCTCTCTTTTTCCATAGAAGCGGAACAAGACTGTAAGCTGGATACAGTCCCTGTAGTGGGCGTTCCTATTGTTCAAATAGGTAAGAAGACTACATTACCGATTGGAGACTCAAGCGGGCTGAAGGATGTCATGGAAATACGCATGGACTCCTCCTTAAAAAAGCTGTTCATCTCTTCTGCAGCCCAAACTAAAGCTTTGATTGCGGGGGCATCCGTTGCCAAGACCCAATGACTTTGGTGGGAAGGCTTAGAAATTGTCTAGCGGATGCGGCACCTAAAAATTCACTGTGTGAACTAGCCTTTGAGCAAGGAAGACTGTTCGGCTCGAAATTGGATGAGTTGTTAAAACAGATGACAGTCGGATAGGAAGCAGTTTCCAAGCCGGAATTCGGAGACGCTTCCCTCATTTCAAAGTTCCTTTCGTAGAACATATTTCAGGGGTCAACATAAAAGAGCCGTTGATTATAGGAGAAGGAAAGAAGTTGAGTCTTTTCCTAGATCTCTGGAATAAGACGTCATCAGATCACTGGGTCCTCGCAGTGATAAAGTAAGGATACGCTCTAGAGTTATCACAAACCCCAAAGAAAATGTTTCTATGTTCCGAGGTTCATTCTCTGGATATGGAACGCTCTCTGATGCGAGAAGTATCAAGTCTGTTACAAATCAGAGTGGTGGAAGAAGTTCCTTTAAAGGAAAGACATCAAGGCACCTATTCAGGACTTTTCTTGGTGCCGAAACCAGATGGATCGTTCAGACCCATGATAGACCTAATAGCCGTTAACAGGCGGATTATCAAATTTAAATTCCTCAGGGAATCAATAAAATCAGCGACTCTGCTTATTCATCCAGTAAGTTGGTTTGCGTCCCTGGATTTCAAGATGCCTATCTTCATGTATCCATAGCAGAATCCAGCAAAAATCTTCTAAGGTTTGCTGTGTGCTGCCAATCGGTAGACCAGACATTACCAATTCAGAGCACTGTCTTTCGGTCTGTCATCAGCGCCCAGGTTATTCACAAAGCTTCTAGTAGTCGTCTCAGCTTTTCTAAGATGTATGGGCATCGCTGTCATTCCTTGTTTGGACGACTGGCTGTTGTTTGCAGTGTCCCAGGATCAGCTACAGTTAGTCCTGGGGACAGCTATATAATCGCTGGGAAACATGGCTGGCTAATAAATGTCAACAAATCGGAACTGGTGCCAGTTCAAAGGATCCAGTTCTTGGGTCTGGGTTTGGATTCTATCGCTATGAAGTTTTCCTGCCAGAAGAGAAGAAACTAAAGATCAAGCGTTTAATCTAGAATCTCTGAGAAAAAGGTGTGTTTTCGATCAGAGAAGCCATGTGCCTACTGTTTACAGCCTCAATCCCGGCTGTCGGTTGGGCAAAAGCCAGGATGAGACCTCTACAGAGTAGCATACTGCAAGTCTGAAATCAACAGGAACTCGGCCTAGAGAGGCTTAAGAGGTTCAACAATCTAAACTTTAAGAAGTCGGCAGTGGTGTTCCTCTTCTCGATTCCTGCACGCAGGTCTTTCATTCCGGATGATGTCCTTCATGATAATAACAACAGACGCCTCTGCACTTTGCTGGGGGGCCCATCTGAGAGACATTATGAAGCATGGGCGTTGGCAAGAGAAGGATGTGAGAAATTCCTCGAACTTCAGGGAATTAAAGGCCGTATGGATGGCGCTCTTGGCATTTCAGATCAACATATTCAAATTCGTTCAGTCTATCGAACGACAGTGGCATATTTGAACAAACTGGGAGGTACAAGATCAACTACATTTGAAGGCCTTTGTTCATTGATCATTCTGTGGTCAGAAGTTCACCTTATGTCGATCTCAGCAGTTCACGTTTTAGGAAATTCAATGTGGTGGCAGATGCCCTGAGCGGCATCATTTGAAACAAGCAGATTGGTCCTTGTCATGCAGAATTTTCAAGCTCATTACAGACCGCTTCGGTGTTCCGGAGATAGACCTGATGGCCTCCGGAATAAATAGGAGGACGAGTCGTTTTGCGTCCCTAAATCCAGCAGACCAGCCAGATATCAGATGCCCTGTCAGTACCACGGAAGTTCAACCTGGCGTATATCTTCCCGCCAGTAGTTTTTATTCCCAGAATACTTCAAATAAGAGGCTGGATAGTGTAAGGATTATCCTAATCCTTCCCTGGTGGCCAAGAAGAAGTTGGTTCTCGGTTCTTCTGAACTTTCCAGGGGCCACCTTTTGGAAGCTTCCTCTTTCAGGAGGAATTCTAGGGGACGCCATGGTGCCTCTTCCGACCCTTCGGAGATTCCGATTGGCGGCCTGGTTTCTGAACTCCAGATTTTAGAGAGTAAAGGTCTGGATCCTGAAGTTATAAAAAAATTTTTTTGGCAACTTACAAGGAATCTACTTCAAGGTTCTACGCTAGGATTTGGAAGTTTTTTTCAGCGGTGTTGTAGGTTTGAAGTCAACCCTGTTTCCGCGTCCATCCAGAAGATTCTATGCTTCCTTCAGATGGGATTTTCAAAAGGTCTTAAACCTGCTTCATTTAGATTACAGGTTTCTGCTATCAGTTTCTTCTCCCTCAGATGCTTCACCTCGAATTTTCTGATTTCAGGGTTCTTCAGAGCTCTGACACGTTTGGTGCCCTTTGTTAGGGAAACCTGTCCTCCCTGGGATCTGAATTTGGTCCTTTCCGCGCTTTGTGTACCGCCTTTTGAACCATTGGAAGGAGTTTCCCTGAAGATGTTTTCATTGAATACCGTTTTCTTTTGGTGGCTATTACGTCAGCTAAAAGAGTATGTGAGATCCGAGCGCTTCGGGAGAATTTTCCCTTTTTGGTTTTCATCAGGACAAGGAGGTTCTGAAGCTCGATCCTTCAGGTATCACTAAAGTTTTATCTGTTGCCAATGTCAACCGAGAAGTGGTTTTGCCGACCTTTTGTCGGAATCCGTCTAATGCCTTGGTAAGTAATTTTCACTGCTTAGACGTAAAGATATGTCTTTTGCAATATCTAAAAGCTACGGAATCCTTCCGGAAGGATATCGGTATGTTTGTCTTGTTCAAAGGCACAAAGAAAAGGTATGTTGGTTTCGAAGAGTTCTCTGGCTAGATGGCTGAAGGATTGTATTCGGTTATCTTATTCTAAGAGTGGCACGGAATTTGCAGGCCCTATAAAGGCACATTCTACTAGAGCTGTTTCGCCGTCATGGGCTCTGCGAGCAGCTGCTTCTCCTTCTCGAATTTGTTCAGCTGCTAATCGGTCCTCTCTCCATACGTTCTCAAGACACTACAAGTGGGACATACTGGCCTCGGAGTATGCAGCTTTTGGGCGCAAGGTGCTTCAAGCAGTAGTGAACTGAAACCCGCCCTCAGGATCTGCTTTATTATATCCCTGTGGTATAAGCACTGCCTCTAATCTGAAAGGAAAAACATAAATTTTACTTACCGAAAATTTCTTTTTCCTGAAGATTAGAGGCAGTGCTACAATTCCCGCCCCTTTTTCTAATAAACTCAGTAATTTTGCAGCTATTTGGCTTATGTATTTTCTGGGGATGATCAGGAGGAGCTGCTACTTATTGGAAAGGAGGTAATTAGGGGAGGGGTTAAAATGTTTGGAGATTTGCCTGCCTGTTTTTTCCCTCCAGATTGGATATCCCTGTGGTATAAGCACTGCCTCTAATCTTCAGGAAAAAGAAATTTTCGGTAAGTAAAATTTATGTTTTTCCCCCTTCGCTGTTGCTGACACTGGAATCTTGGCATAGCAGGTATTGAGAGTCCTGAAAACATTCGCTTGGGCATGTGGGCATCCCAACACCTCGGCGGGGTGCAGCCGAACCGTCCTCTGTCCAGCGTACCTGGTGGGTGTAGACCTTGGGCAGACCATGCGTCGACGAAGCTTGGTGGTGTGAGGTAGCGTGGTGATGATTGTCGCCATCTTGGGTGTTTGGAGCGTTGTGGTAGTCTTTCATCCACGTTTCCCCAGCGTCTGTGGTAGCAGGTACAGTCCGCAGGGCATTGCGCCAGTTCTAGGGATAGTTGTCGCTTGTCCTGTATTGGGTGCCGCAGCAGGGTACGGGTTGCTTGGTGCAGGTTGTCGCGTAGGCCAGGTGGTGCAGACACACTGCAGATGTCCCCACAGTCTGGTTCCCGCTCTTTTAGTTGCCGCCATTTTAGGTTAGGCCTTGGGCCTTCACGGTGGTTCGGCAGTGTCTCCATGCTTGGTTTTGCGGTCAGGACCGGGATCAACCCCCCGGTCCAGAGGGGGGGGTCGGGACCGGCTCCGCCGGTGTTCCGTTGCTTGTCAGGCTCCGTTGGGCAGGATAGTGGAGTGGCGGCCGTCCACTCCACTCACCGCCAGGCTGGCCCCCACCTGGTGTAGCAG